>NW_009715717.1:0-48135 GCF_000703405.1 Apaloderma vittatum | reverse complement strand
AGATCCTGAACTCCACCATTTCACGGTCACTGCAACCAAGGCAGCCCTGGACCTTTACTGCTTCAACCAGACCTTCCTTGTTAGTAAGGATGAGGTCAAGCAGTGCTCCTCTTCTAGTCGGCTCCTCCACCATTTGCATCAGAAAGTTAATGGGAGAAGTAAGGTCAGTATGAAAATCTGAAGAAGAGTTAGAGGGGAAGGGAGGATGCAAGTTTGAGATCATCCATCATTAGTTTAATTTCCTTGCATTTGAGCACTTTGAGATTTTGGCTGGGAAAGAAGTGCTGAAATGCCATGACCAAAACTGAAATTGTGGTATTTTTGGAAAGAGCGGAAACAGGAAGGATTAATAACGTTACAAAACAGACTTTTTCTCTTGAGACTTCCAGCTTAATTTTGGAGTTGCAAGTTGTTTTCAGCTTGAAGATATACAATTGAAAGACTGTTTTATATTGCAAGCTAAAGCAATCAGTTTTTCATAAAAGAAATGCAAACATTTTTGTATGCTGTGTGGCTGTTACATGGCAAAGCTGCAAGAGGTTACATCTCAGCTCTAATTTGAGAGCAGATGCCTATAGAAAAACATTCAGGGCACCAAAAAAGGAGGGAGGAGGGCCCCCAATGAACTACCACATGAAGATGAATTCTGCAGAAATTTTGCATCCTCAAGACTGGGAGAGGTTTGAGACTTCTTTCCCTGAAGCAATAATTATTTGACCTGCTTGCTTATTTTAATCCCTGAATGTTTTCTGCTTGTTAGAATAGTCTCTGCTGTTAGGAAGGCCCAGTTTGGAGTCCTTGTTCCAGCTGGATATTTGAAATTTTAAAACAATTATTTTTCAAGTTCTAAGTCCTTTAAAAATGGATTACTAGTAACCTTTTAATGCAAAAAGTTTTCATTTGCATTTCTTAACCCAATTTCATCTGAAGATAGAATCTGTAGAAAAAGCCCTCCTGCTTGCTGTCTTAGAGACCATTTCTTTTCACTCGCCTGATCACAAAATATCCCTGAAGCCTTTGGAACACTTGCTCATGTGACAACCAATTTGAGTTTACTGTGGCAGGTAAGAAAGAGTTGTGCTAGGTCCAAGCTACAAAGGACCAGGTGCCAAATTATCAACATTTGGTGCAATTTGGCGGGTGACCCCAACTCGTTTCTCGGACCAGGATTCCCGTCTGCTGCTTTACATCATTGATTAAACATACATATTGCTGTCCTCAGTGCAGTGCAACACTGGTAAACATGGGTATTCAACAGCATGAGGCAACAGTTCTCTGCAGCCCACTCCCAGTGCATGGACCATAGTTTGAGAACCACTGAATTAGCCAGTGGTTACAATGGCTCTGAAGAAGTAATTGATATGTCAGTGCTAAGCATTATTATTATTTTGCTAGCTAGCAAAACCGAAAAGATAATGATATGATACACAATACATCATACTGTACCGGAAGGCATACTTGTCCTTGGGTTTGGTTATAGTCTTGTGGAATTAAAAATGGAGGGGAGCCGTATCTTTCACTTCCCATAAAATGAAAACAGGAGAGAGGGAATTTGGATCCACAATTGGTAAAGAAATACACATGCTATGTCAGGGGAAAGAATGTTTGTGAAGAGTACCTGGACAAGATTTGGATTCTACTGACCATGGCTTGTCCTCCAACAGCACAGGACCTGGGGCTTCCCCCACTCCCTCATGTGCAGAAGCACTTGCAGAGAAAAACCATGCTTCGAATATGGAATACATGGAATCTCTGTCTACTCACATTGTTGCTTCTCACCCTGGAGACAGAGACCTTCAATTTACCAGCATATATAGGTGAAGACATTTTAGCCAATTAAGTTAATAACATCTGGATTTCTAATTGTTGCATATAATTTCTATTCCCAGAGGATTCTTGCACTGCTAGGCTTCATATCTCAAGCCTCCCCTGAACAACGTGAGACATGAATGGTCTACAATACTCACTTTGTATAAAAGGAATTAAACCACAGAAGAAAAATCCAGTTTTTTCAAACTGGATTAGGCATTTTATTCTTTGCTGGATTCCAGTGGGTGTTAGATGCTGACATACCTGTGAAATTTGAATGATGGGCTAGGGATCACTCTGAAAGCTACTGAGACCCCTTGGAATAGTTTCCAGCTTTCGTAAATGCAGATTGAACAATATAAGCAGTGGGATATGTTCACTGTTTCCAGCTTCTGGTCTTTTAAATTTGTATTAATAAGCTTTCATTTGCAAGCAATAATGTCAAAGAACTCACTGATTTTGAAGGCTGACAGCCACAATTTTACTGTAATCTCAGAGCTGCATGCCCCAATCTTATAAGGAATACATAAAAAAAGGTATGACCTGTGAGGAAATTATTAGTGTTGGCTCTGCGGTGGATATACATGACAATATCAGAAATGCTGGTTAAATGTCATTTGCAGATTGCATCCCTCCTTTAAGCACCAACCTCTAATAATATATCACAAGAGAGTAAGTCAGCATACAGATGTCTGATAATCAGTTATTTTGTGGGTTCTCTATGGCCTTGTTGAAAGTAGGTCCAATACTACACAGGCAATGCTAATCCTTGCAAATACAGTCAGAATCTATTGCAGATAAGAGCAGGAGCCATCAGGACCAGTTCAAGTTTTTATGGTTATTTAAATATCCAACAAAGAATCTGTAATCCCAGTACTGCAATTACCCTCACATGAATGGAATTTAGTAGTAATGCCTCATTATCAAATGATACTTTCCAGCAGTGCTTCCTAAGTGGCTTTACAATAGGAGACCTTCACCTATTTTTTACAAGCTGGGAAGACAGTGTTCACAGAGATGCAATAGTACAAAACGAAAAGCCAGTAGTCCAAACAGGAACAAATCACAAGCAACCTGAGCCTGATGTGCTCTTCTCCAGTGCATTGGGGGAACTCTGGAGAGCCATGCAAGAGTGTCTTCTGCCTTCAAATCCACCATAAAACCCATTGTATTCATAATAATTTCCTTATGTACATCATATGGGCTCATTTATGTCACCAGGAATTGCTTTTCGATCAGAAGCTGTGAATGTATTTTATCTAGTTTTTTTTCAAAATCTGTCTGTGGTAGGAAATCACATTTATGTTTACTGAGACACTGAAAGTGGAGAGACGTGAGTATACCTTCCCTTACTCTTAGACCCTGATTCTTCCCACATATATGTGAGTACTCACAAGCACTTTATTAGGGTATTTCATACTTCAAGATAAGTCACTATATAAATGAGGAATCTTATTCTTATAACTGCTTAAAACAACATCCAAGTATTTCTGAAATGACTCAAAAGGTTAGGGGTACACTGCTAGAATCTGGAAGCTGTGCTCATTAATGCTTTTCTGCCAGTTGTGTATAAAAAAGCCACCTGTGATTGACTATGAGATGAAAGATTATGAATCATTTACTGGAATTATGTTGGTTTGGATGAGTAGAGTAGATATGGTTTGTTTTGTCAGAGGTACTAAATAGTGAGTTCCCTTCCCCCACCCTACCCAAAATGTTATTGGGATTTCTTCCAGTTGTCATTGTAATGTCTGAATGTTCAGTCTGTCTAAAAAGATCCATTTAGTCTTGGCTAGGATTTTCAGTGGGAGCTGAGTGGCTCATACCCCAGGGAATATCTAAGCTCTTATTAAAGTAATTAAACTGTAAACTTTTCTAGGACTTGGTAGCATTATCTCTGATGCATTTCCCATGAAATTGAGATGAAGAGTCAGCTTTGTCTCTCACTTTTGCAGTGCCTTCTAGTCATTCCATCTCTCTTCTCTGCCTAGTACTGCAGATACAATTTTTTTTTTTGTGATGAGCATCCTTCCACATCCAGCTGCATCTGTGTCAGCTACGTAGGTCAACTCATCCCACTCACAGCGGTCAGTTCACTCCACTCCCCCCACTTCTGCTCCAGGCCTTTCCTATCACACACCCCTAGATGGAGTTTACTGGTACATCTAACCTGTTCCCCCGAGCTGTTTCAAAAGGAGTGACTTTTCTCAAGGAAGATGAACAGTTCTTGTTTAGGAGATATATATAATTGTTCTCTGGCTCAAACAAGGCATGGGGTGTTTACAGTCATGCTGTCAGCACAACTGTGGAGTAGTGGGCTGGAGGTAGTAATATTTTGGCAGGAAAAAAAATAGCTGCAGGTCACCTTTCTCTTGATACTCCTGATACTTCACTAGCCTGGCTGTGTGTCTATCTTGTATGTAAATAATTTACAAATATATATGTGTGCATATCATATATACATATGTATATATACAGGCATATATAAAATATATGTATATTATTGGTTTTCTTGGCACACCAGTCAGGAAAATTAGCCAAAACAGAATTTTCTTTACTTGATGAAAGAAAAAAATAAATAAATTTGAAAGAGCTCAAAATTGCAGGCAGAATGGAAAATCTTTTCAGAACACAACACAAGTGTTAGCCCCCAAATAAAAGGGTATGTTGCCAGGAAAAATTACCTTTGAGCCAATGTAATAATGACAACAATATGCACAAACCAGTAAGTAAATAATACAGAGAATAAAAGAAAGGTTTTAAAGACTCAGAAAGAATAAGGGTACAAATAGGTCTGGCACGCTAACTGAGGTTTTATAAACTTCTGAAGTGAATAACTTGGAGGTAAAACTGCTGAAAAACTGTGGATGTCAGCATCAGTGCATTAGCCTCTCTTTCAATATACCCTAGCAAAAGATACAGAACTGAACTTGGCTCCCTTAAATAACATGAATGTCATCAGCTGCAAGGAGTTCCTTAGGAAGATACAGATAAAGAAGAAAGCTGCAATCAGATTCATTATCTTCTCTGTAGGCTGGAGGTAGCTAGTGCATGGGACTTTACAACACAGTCACCCTGCAGTGAGCTTTGAAAGAAGAGTAGATGATGTTCAGACCTTACACCTAGAGGAGTCCACTGCAAAAGAGGGGAAGTTCCTACAAGTCCCACTGGACTCATATCCAGCTGGACACTGTGGACCTCTCTGCACAGGCATCTGAGCTTCAGTCCCAGTAGGCACTGAGGAATTAGTCCAGTAGCAGGGAAATGTTGTCAAAGAAATTAAAAACACCTCTTATCTAGGTGTGCACCCTTCTCCTCACAGACAGGCTGCGGAGTGTTTGCCAAGCACCTTTATTGCCATGTTAACCTGACCAACACGCTCAGGCCTGCAAGATCCTGTGTGCTCTAGAGGGTGTGTTTAAGCCTCTCCCTGCAAGACTATGAGTCTGGCCAAGGTGATGCTGACCTATCCCCAGTATACTCTTTTTTCTGCTTTTTCTTTTGTGCCATGAAGCTTGCCCTAAGGAGCCACATAGAGGCTCGAATGGGGTGTAGAAATACTAAGGGAGTCTCCTGGAGGGACAGAGAGACTCACAGAGTAAATGCCTTCCTCCGGCACTAGCCAAAGCCAGAAAGGCCCATTGGCTGGTGTCTATCCTGACAGACCCCTGAGTTCCAGCAATGAACCTGCCAGAATTTCAGGCTTCTTCCATGCTAAGGCAAATAGCAGTTCTCCAAGAAAATGAGGAAAAAGATAGCTGTTGATACTTCCCAGTAGGGGAGAATACCAGCTTTGGCATTTATCTTTAGTCTGAAGAATTGTCTCCTTATCTAAAAGTTTTGAAGGGTCTAACCCTTTTGTGCCTGCACGACTGGTTTGGAAAGCTCATTATTTGTTTTCCTCATTAAAGTCTCAGGGATTTTTGTGTCTCTCAGGCCTCCATATAACAGGTTTCCTCATGAAACTGCACCCCTGCATGTGTCGAATGCCTCCAAACTTCGGTATCTCCTGCTTGTTTGTGGCAAAATTCTTAGGGATAAGGGATAGAAAAACCTCCAGTTTTCAGTCTGAACTATCTCCCCACCAAATACAAACTTCCCACAGCCTTCAGCCATTCAGTCATTTGCTAAGAACAACTTGCCTACATCAATGCCCAGTTCATCCAGATTATTGTTATTCTCTGTTTGCTTTTTTTTCCAGGCTGGTTTAGATTCTCCCCTGCTCTTAACCATACAAGCATACTCTTTTTCCTTTATATTTTGGTTGGCAAATGGTGTGGAAATCCTACACACCCAGCTGTTTCTGAGCAAGCCTCCAGGATAGGTTGTCATTGCCACTGGTATTTAACTGTCAGTGGCAAATACTATGGTGATACCTGAGGGACAGTAAATACTTAATTTGACATAAAACTTTACTCTAGGAGATGCTTGACATTCTGTCCACGGTTAAATGCCTGTGTTTGTGGTAGACAAAGGCCCTGCAGAATTCTGGATTTTCCTTGGAGTCAGATTTAGGAGGGACGTCTGGCTCATAGGCTGATCCAGGCTTGTTTTCCAAAGTTAACTTCATGTAATTTGGAATATATTATTCAAAATATCACCAGTCTGAGAGAAAGAGAGCCTGAGAATGATTAAATACTTTAAATAAGAGAAGACAAATAATGTGAGAAACTACCACTAGCCTAAATTTTACAACCCATTACATTTCATGTTGGATGATTTAATTAATGAACTTGTCTGCAGCTAGTTCCATACAGAAAACGTCATGCATTTCATTATTTATTTGCTCATTGGTGTGGTTTCTTTGTTTTGATTTTTTGTTTTGTTTAATTTTCTTCTGTACCCCCAGCCCACTGAAGGCAAAGCATGATGTTCAAAGGCTGTTTATGTTAAAGAACAGCAACAAAGCAACAGACCAAAACCACAGTCCTGTGCTCATCTATAGCTAACAGTAAATAATAGATAAACAAGGCCTAATAAAATAAAAGCCTATGTGGCCACTTGTCCAAAACACAGAACAAGTCAGATTTGGAGGTTTGGAAAATCTGACTTGTTTACTCCCCTGAGCACACCTCTGGAGCTAATGTAGTCACTAAGGAAGGGAAGTCATAGACCATGTTTTGTAAAGGAGGTCATCCCACAGGATTACTGAATCAGTCAAAAGCAGAACTGATTACAAAACATAAAAAAGAGCAGTTATATACTTCTGTTAAGTGACTTTGTATTTAGCTAAAAAATATTTTCAAAAGCAGCTAAGTGATATCTTAATTACAAATAAGTAATTTGTTAAAATAAAGGTGAAATGTATCAAGACTGAAATCTCCAGGACAATCTAATCTCCTTAGTTAATTGTAGGGGTTTTTTTTGCAGAATACATTTTGAAAATAGAAGCTGAGAGTTTGGCTACATAAGGTCTGAATACTAATTTAAGTAAATTACTCTAAAGTTTGTATGAGAAAAATTAATCGAGTAGATATTGTGTAATAATCTATTCTGGAGTAATTTTCATTAGAAATGCTATTCTGAAATAAAATCTTATTTATTCCACAATCATTTGGATGGTGTTGAAATGAAGGGTCATGGTCGCATTCCTGAGTGCCAAAAACAACTTATAAACTTTACTTTGTAATGTGCAAAGGATGTCAATTGGGAGAAATGTTTTACTGCTAAAGATCCAAGACAGATTGCAAACGCCATCCTTTATTTGCTTGTTAACTGTTAATTGTCTATGCAAGGATTAAAATAATGAAAAATATGTTATTTTTTTAGTAGCTGGGGCTACATGGAATTGCTATTGAGATGCAAACTTACACTTCTCAATCTTTAATACTGGGCCTAAACTGCTTCACTTCTAACACACAAAACTACGACAAGAGACTCACAGAAATGCACATCTGTAACAGGGGAAAGCTTAAACTGTCTCCATGAACATAATTAGACCAGTTCTGAAGCTGTACGTAAGGATGGTTGCTGCTGTGTTAGGAAATACATAGTCTATTCTCACTGCTCCTGACTCTTCCACTGACTCATTCTTCAACCTTGGACTCCGTATCTCAGTCTTCCTGTCTCATAAAAATGTACTTAACTGTATGAAATGATTTAAAATTGCTATAGCACAGATATGGTATAGGATAAAGTAGTCCTTATTATAAAATCTTCTCTTACTAATAGCCTAGCTAAATGTCCTGAGAGTGTTATTGTTTTTTTTCTTAGCCCTGCTTATCTCAGCATTTTTGTTTCAGTGCTACCTTGAAACAAAACAAAGGTGGCTGTGAGCCCAGGGATAAATGAAGCCCAACACAGACCATGGACAGTAGGGCAGGTCGAGTCAAAGACCTGATAATAATAAATGCAGGAGATAAACAATAGGTCTAAAATACTTTACAGTCTAACACTAGGCATATATATGTTTCTCTTTGCAATGTGAACCACTGGGATCCATGTTCGTATCACCTCTATCCAGTTTCCTGTTATTGATGTATTTATGGGAACGGTTTCTGAATGATACAAGCCACCACAGAAAGTAGAGAGGAAAGATGAAAAAGAACATATCCCTTCAAAAGATCTTTCCATGTTATTTTATGGAGGTACTGCCTTGCTGTTAATTCACTTTTTTTTTCATGCATAGATGTTAAAGAGTGGATCTTTGCAGACAACAACATGCTGAATTCATCAATAAGTGATGGCATGTAATACAGAGTCTGTATTTAAACTAGAAGACCTAGGCTGTATATGAAGGAGAAATATCTTGTGTGTGTAGGTTTTGGACCAATGGCACACTCAGTCCACCCTCAAGACTCATTTGTGTTTGAATTCATAAAAAATAACAGTCAAGAAGGCCGTTACCATCTTTTGCAGGGGCACCAGAACTATCCAGGGAAATAATGAAATAATACAATTTTAGTAAAAGATTGGAATATATTTTGCTGGAAAACTACCAGGTGAAGCCAGGAAAGGAAAATTTGAGAGAAAGAGAGAGAGAGGAATATCTTGGCCCTGTTCAATGCACCATGACAAAAAGCATCATTTAGAGACCAATGTAATTAATCTGAAACTATTAATCTCTAAGAGGTAACACCACTTACGGAAATAAGAGGGAAGCAAATGAGCTTTGGACAAAAAGCAGTATTTTTGAATCTATTCAAATTAATAGCAAAATTCTCATTGTCTTCTATGGGCTTGCATTTCATCCAAAGCATTCTTCCAAGTTTGCTAATGTGCAAACCACTTGGGCAGGCAAAGAACGCTCAATTAGCAGCCTGTCATTAAGCATTGCAAAATATACAGACTTGCTGAAAGTAGAAGGCAGGTAAGATGAGAGTAAATAGTAAGTAATTTTGGGAGAGGGGCTAGTTAGAAATAATTAAGAAGAAGAAAAGGTGAAATGGAAGAGGAATATTTAGTTATGATTTGCAACAATACCGTAAGTAGATAAGCATTGCACGATGATGGAAAAAATGTGACTGGCAATACACAAAGTCTTCACAGGGAACAGAATTGACAAGTATGTGTTCAAGTGAGCTACTAATGAAAGTGTCAAGCAGTCAGTACTTACAGTGTGCAGTGTTTATGGTTTAAAACCAGCTTATCTATGGTGTTACTTTCATTATGCCAGACTGGAAAAAATTCAAAGTGACATATGTCAGATGGCCCTAGTGGAAGCAAGATTTGTCATACAAACGCCATCCAGGCTCCAGATTAGAAGGTAAGGGGGATGGAAATTGGTGTGAGTCACATAAAAAATTGTGGCAATGTCCACTACTTTTAAAAGGGGAATCAGTTTTTGTCATCTGCAGGTATCAAAATCCAATCACATCTTTTCTGAGTCCTTTATCCTGATATGCTTCTTCAATAGCTCATAAATACTAGCCTGTACATGAAGATCTGCTGCAGAAAGTAGGCTTTCTCAGGAAATTTCACTGATATGGACAAGTTTCCAAAGCATAGAAGCCACACATGGAAATACCATCTGAAAAGTTAAGATTGGGCAAAGGAAGGTAGAATAAAGATGAGACATACCTATTAAAGTTATTCAAAAGTGGCTTTGGGGTTTGTTTGATTTGGGGATGTTTAGATTGTTTTATCTGTTCAGAAAAGACCAATTACAATTCAAGTGGCAAGTAGAAAGATCCTATTTGTAGTAGCTGTTGGGATGAACTAAGAACTTCTGTATTTTTCTATTTTTTTCTATAATTACTTATGGTTCACCTCTTCTGATAGCAGCTCTGTAACAGATATAATGCCAGCATACACTATGTGCAGAATTATCTTAGTACGCTCAGAAGAAACAAGAATTAAAAAGATGTTAAAGCTCCAGTCTCAGCTGGTGCTGTAACTCACTAGCACTTCAACAGTAGCACTATGATAGCAAAGAGTAGCACTATGATAGCAAAGGGAACATGATTTGATGTTTGCTCCACCTCCTTGCCCAGGCAAGAATCATTAACACCTGGCCTACAACATGTACAGTCTGCTCTTTAAGACCGTAAGCACCACCTTGTCCTGCAAACTTTAGCACTTCACTGTCTCTGTTGCTGAAGAGGTTTTCGTTGTGTCAAACCTGAATCTTTCCTGCTACAGTTCACATTCATCATTTATGTCCCTTTCCTTGGTGAAAGAGAAGAGAAATGCTCTCCTCTACAGCAATATTTTAAGTGTGTGAGTGTTACACTGTCTCATTCATTTTTATTTAGTCTCACAGACACTAAATATACACAATTCTGTCAACCTTGCAGTCAACTTACAATTTAATAATTTCCATTTAAATGAGTTATAACTAATTCCACATGCTACACTGATAAGGTGTGCCAGTTCTTTTTTCTCATGGTTTTACATGCACATTTACCCTATTGGAAAATATCACAAGAATATTAAAACCCCTCTCTTTGTAGTTTGAAAGACCCACACAAACAAAAGAGAGAAATGATTAACTGATTATTCACCCAAAAAACCCTAAAAAAATAAAACAACCCAGTTCAACTGACTCATTAAGTACTGTTGAGATGTTGAAATCCGGGGAAAACTCTTTAGAAGCCTTTATAATCATTTAATTGTTTCAAGTGGGCTTCAGATAGTGACTCCCTAGGTCTCTCATGCACAATCCTGGATAGCTGTAGTCCTGTTGCCTCCAAGCCTGCCTGCATTGCAATGGGCAATCTGGTCACTGCCAGGCACAGCAAATGGGGATGTCCTTCCATGCCACTTTGACAGTTCAAGAAAGAAATGCCCAGGGCAACAACATGACGTTTTGAACTTTGCAGTGGAGCAGAGTCACTGGGCCATGGGAAAACAATGCTCCCACTGTGATATTTAAACTGTCTGTGTCTCATACACTTCTCTGGTACCATAGGAATTACTAAAATCTCCCTTCAGACCTTGTAGAATCTATTTTTCAAAACCTACTTTCTCCCTCAGAGTCCCTGTGTACCAGCACAGCAGAGCAGGTATGTGTGTGTCTTTTTATATTAGTTTGTGATTCTCTTTCATGCATCCTCACTCCCAGGTCTTTACAGGCTGCTTTTATCAGGAATTTTCTGTTTCCCTTTAGAAACAAACATTGAATAACCCGAGTTGGAAGCAACCTCAAAAGATCATCTGATCCAACCTTTAAACGCTTCCTATTCCTCCCTTTGCCATTTACCAGTATTTCTCTGCCATATTGCCAAATGATTGCACAAATCCTAATAACTCCCCAAACAAATTCTGAAGGCTTTGTGGCATTTTAAACAGGTAGTGGAAAATTTGTGGTAACATAACCACTGTGCAAAAGGCAGTGACAATTCCAAGTTTACTGATTGCTGCAGGAAGACTAGCCAAAAAGCTTTCAAGTCCTCCAGCTTCTGGTCCCATTAACCCAGTTGGCAGTCTGTTAGCACAGCAGTCAGTTGAAGAACAGCTTCTGGCAAGTGCCAGAGCTGTGCTACAGTACAGTAATTTCACTTACCGGCTCTCAAAAATACTTGGCTTTATAAACAACTGCTTCACTAAATGCCTATAATTTCTCCATTTAAGTTTGGGCAGATGTGTATTTTTGCACACAAACTATGTTGTCTCAGATCTGAGAGCACTGCACCATACAGGAGAGTCCTTCACTTGGAAGAATAGTCTTTCCCACTGTACCATGCCCTGGCTAGGGTCACCTTGCAATGAAGTGGTGAAGAGGAATCTCCTTTGTTAATCATCTCAGCCCCTACTCCTGTCCAAGCTTCCATCAGGCCTCCTGCAAGCAGTTCGTAATTGCTGTTACTCTATTTCCTTGGTTAGACTTCCAATGAAACTCACAATAGAGGTGACCATGTCTGTACTTGTTACATAGAGAGAAACAGTGTTAGGTGATCTTCTGTCTTGGAGATTTGTGACCTTATAGGTCAGGGCTATGTCTGAACATATTCTAACTTCAGCCTACACCCCAAGGATGAGCCAATAGAAGCACAAAAATTCACTTGGATTTAGTCGATGTGAGCTAACTGCCCATACAGACTTGCTACAAAGATAAGCGATTACATTTTTTTTTAATATTATTTGTTTCCATTGCAAGGAAGGCCTGATTTAGGCTGAGTGGAAACCAAGTTTTAAACTGGAGCAGGACAGGAGATACCCAGACTATGAGACCATAAAACATCAAATGGCCCTGTCATCTGACTGGGCTTACACATTTTCAACAGCAAAATCGTATCTTCTGGAAAAGTCATCCAGGATTTATTTGAACACTACAATAATAGAGAATATTCTACTTCTTGCTGTACTTCAGCCCTGCCCTGCCCAGACACGAGTCCTGCAGATCTGAGCCCACCCATAGACCCACATCCCAGCCTGGCCTCTGCGTGTCCCCATCCCTAGGGAGATGCTCGAGCCTGGGGCCAGGGCTGCCCCAGTGCCTCTGGATGTCCCACTCTTGGCTGGGCGTGGGATGGGCCCTGGCTTCTGGGCCAAGAGGGTTTTTTTGGAAATGGCTTCAACCAGAGACTATTTTACTTCTATATCTATGTAATAAATGCCCACCCTGATGTTCATATATGCTTGAGTAATGTGCTTTGAAAGCCATATTGTTACTTAAAAGGTGCATTTTGCTATGGAGACAAGGTCCAGACCTCCATTTTCGAGTCCCTTTTATTTTGATGATGACGCCTTTGTTAACTTTAATGATGATGGCCCGAGGCTCCTAGACCTGGCAAACATGAATAGATTTTCATCTTCATAAAAATGTGCTGAGATCGTTTGCTGACTTTTCCATTGTTTATCAGCCCCAGTAAATATTTGTGGGTGTCTCTATTCATAAACTATTTCATATTTGTAAAGGCCTCTTTCCAAAATAAAAGGGAAAAAAACCGTGAGGAAATATCTGGAATTCCGGTGGTAGCAGCAGTCAGTGCAGTGAGTGCAAGGCAATAGTAAAGTTCTCTGTGGTGGGTCCATTACATCGTCCTATCCTGTTCACATTGTCTTTCCCGTACCAAGGACAGCACTGCCAATTAAAATAAAGTCTTTACCTTGCAGCTTTATTTGCAAACAGAGTTCACTGAAGTTTACTTCTGGAAAGTCTGAAGTAGCCAAGAAACAGACAGACAATCCCAACTGTAGTAGGTGCTGTTCGAAGACTCAGAGCCATTTTCTCTTGGTCTTGACCTTCACATCATATAAAGAGGAGCTGAGCTGTTTCCAGGATGTGCTCTTGTTTAGTATGGAAATTACTGAGTATGGCATTCATAGTCTTCCAGTCTCTAATGGAGATCTGAAAGCACTGATGTTGCCTTTGTTGAGAAAGTATCCAAAGAGCCCTCTAAGTCTAAGATAATTTTTAGAGCCTTTTAGCCACAAAAAAGTTATGCTGTACGTGGCAAGAGACAAAAGAAGTCAAAGCTTTGATTTCAGTTTGGGCCAAAAATCCAGTGTTGTTGGGAAGTGTCATCTTGATGTATTATTTTTGATATTTCATATTTACTGACCAGATTAAGTCTTCAAGTGTATAAAGTGGTATACATCATACAGGATCCATCCCTTGCGCTGCAGCATTCATGTTGGCCACATAAGACCAAGGTACCTGAACAAAAATATCTGTGTGGCAAGAATTCCAAATCTGACCTTGCTGAATTCTTTTTTCTAAAATAATTAAATCAGAATATTTTCAGCTAGTCTCCACACTTCCCAAAAGCATTATGCTTGTGGTTATCCTTTTCTGGCACATACAGCTAAACTTTGAGTACATTCTCCATTCCCTTCTATCTGTGAGAATTTATGTGCCATGTATTTTAATTTAGATTGTTCTGCATTTCTACCTATAATATGGCTTCAATGTGGGCCTCCAAAAGAATTTATAAAGCTAAATTATATGTCAGTCATTTTAAATCTTGAGTAGTTAAATTATTAGTACTAAAATTCGTTTTAATTCATTTTAATAAAAATAAATCCCACTTACTGAAAACAAAACTGCTAAAACAAAATCAAACATAATGAGCTATAAAGACCTTTCAAGAGGCAAGAATAGAAACCATTACTACATTTTTCCTCTTAATCTTCTGTTGCTCAACAAAACCCCCATGACATGCTGTCCAGCACTGGTCCACACTGAAAGTATTAGCATAACACTGCTGCCAACTGCTTGGTAGTTCAAGTGTTTAGGTTTATGCTACAGATTGAAAAGTCTTATATTCTTCCTTCTCATATGCTAAAGTTGAATTCAGTACATTTCTACTGGGTGGAAGTGGTGATTTCAGCTTGCTTTTACTAAACAAAAAGTAGGAGATCCTTGTGGGAAAAAAAAAAAAAGCTACTGAAGTAATATAGCAAGTGCACTCAAAATTAATTACTATCATGTCTTGACCACAGGACCAAATTGTGTCTTCTTGTGCATACATCCACAATTATGAAGTTTTATATGACAAGACACATGTTGCTGGTTTTATCCACTGAACAAACAGCAGGGCAGAAGCAAACTTATAAAAAATATATATGTGTATGTAAATGACATTTTTAATATAAAATATATAAATATTTATACTTTAAAGCACTGCTCTGGGACTCAGAGGAATTGGGTTATCACTCTGGCACTCCCACAAATGTCCTGTTCAGTAAGGCTACAGTAATGCCAGCAGCTGAAGATGTCAGAGTAACAGGTTGCATACCAAGCTCAACCACATTGTTTCCTGTTTTTCTGCAGTCTGTACATGGTACTAATGCTTGGCATTTCTGCACGATTTTCAGAAAGATGGGAAGGCGGTAGAGATATTGGGAGACAGATTTTTGGCAATAGGTGTGCGAACTCAAATTCAGGAAAGTAAAAATGAGAAGCCCTGAGTCCCACTGCAGGTCAGAATGGGAATAAAACACACGCATCTTAGCCATCCTGTCCCTTTTCTATTTATGAAACAAATTTCTCACCTCTAACTGCATACTCTGTCTACTTGGGATTATAAATTATTGTCACAGCTTATGTTGGCCTAACTTATTTTGTTGCTCATGGTGAAAGAAGTCCTTTTAAAGAAGTCTTGTTCTTGTTCGTTATATTCTCCTCCAATCTCTTTCCCAAGATGATAATATTTGTAATAGAATAGTTGTCATTTTGAGTTTTTCATTTCTTCCCTTGAGATAGCTGTCAATGCAAACAGCCAAAATCATGTAGCAGAAATTGCATTGCTGTTCTCTAAGAGATCCCAAGTTACCAGCATGTGGTTCTCATTTGGAAAGACTGAGAGGGAGCAGTGTTCTCATAATAACTCCAAACAAAAAACATTGACTTGAAACTGAAGAATATAGTGAGTGGTGATGGCCTCAGGAAGACTTTTTTTCATTTTAAGCCAAAGGTGGTACAAAAAGATGCATTCATTTCTCAGGCTCAGTATCTGCCAAGATATAGAGAAAGGTCTCCTATATGACCTCAACCAACTGAAGAAGCAAAAGTGGAAATGTGAGCATTTGTATCAGTGCATCAGGTTGAATTCATATCCTGATTTAAAGTGAAATGTATTTGAAGGTTGATAGGTTCAAAAGCATTATTTAAGTTCAATATTTTCCAGGCTGCTACTGCAGCAACATTAAAACTATACTCATCTAATTTCCTTGCCTACAGCCATGAAACACTTACAACCTTCTCTAGTGTCTAAAGATGACAATAAAATGCTGATGAATTTTACCATTCCAGTATGATTGCTCCTTTGATCTGACTCTACTAGTTATTCATAAAACATCAGCCATAATTCTGAAAACTCCACAGCATTCCTGTTTACTATAAGTGTAAACTCTATTAAATGTAACTGCCACAGAATATAATGCATACAATTTTTATGTGTCTAATCCTTTTCTAACAAATAGACATGGTTTGAGTTAAAAAAGTTTTACTGGCCAGTGTCAACATCTGAATAATTCAGGCCTGAGACCTAACTTGTCTTTGGTATCCTCCTAAGTTATAAGACTCAGAAAGCAGAAATGATCCATCAAAGAAAGAAGGCATAGAAGTTTATATCATAGGTAGCTTACCCTTTTTAGAAAGAAAGCCGGTAGTTACAAAGTCTCTTAAGGAAGTTTGGCTAAACTATTATGATTTTCTGATAGAAAAAGACAGAATCAAGGAAATGTTTATAATACATGGAAAACAGTTCAGTGTCTTATAAAACAAACAAACAAGCAGAAAAGAGGACTATACTGAGGTAAGTAGAGACAAGCCATTTTTTTTCTGCTTTAAATAATTTGACAACTCAAAGAAGTCTAACATCTGTAAATAAAGTTCGTCTTTGTGAGTAGATGCCTCCATCTGCATTGAGATTAAGATCAGTTTCAATAAAGTCTTTTAATAAAAAAAAATAAATTAAAAACATCTGCCTAAATGGCTGAATAAATTTTTCTTTTTTCCTTTCCCAGTGAAATCTCTCCCAGTTGGCCCAGGTATGGAAGAGAAAGTTTAAAAAAATCTAATTTTTTTTTCCTATAAAAGATTTTTTTTCTCATGCCACTTGTCTTCTCCCATGTTTTTATTTTAATGTGATCATTTTTAAATTTTTTGGTTATTCTGAAAAGGGAAGACTTTCAGCTTGCACTTAGATCAGATTTTAAAGTGGCCACATTGTTATTCTTGTTAGCAATATTGTTCATTACTCAGCTGAGCAATCCCTTTTGGCACTAGTATAGATTGTTTACTAGGGCCATAGCTTGAAATGGGGAGTTGAAAAAAATCATATATGCTCTCTGACAGCAGTTAGGAAACCTCTTTTTCTTGTATTGAGTTCCTAAAAGCAGCGACAAGAAATACTTCCCAAAAGTTTTCCTGAATATGCTGAGGCAGGGTGCACACTCAAGGACATCCCACACAACCAAGACTGTCTAATCAACCACACAGACCCTGACTTGCAGGCATCAGACTTGATGAGGTTTGTGGGGGGTTTAGGCACAGATGAAGGAAGCAAGGCAGGTGGTGTGAACTAGAGCAGATCTGCAGGTACTCTGCCTGCTCTGTGTTTGAGTTAACTAAAACAGAGCTTTAAATACTACAGAACAGCTGTGCAAGAAATAAATTAGTTTGAATATGAGAAAGTCTAGAATTTCACTATTTAGATGGATTCAATACAGCATTTCTTGATCATTCAGGTAAATTTGCTGTTCAGGAATGTTATAAACTATGATGAACATGCTAATAAAAATGTCTTTACTACTGAATTTTCTCTATGTCTTAATGCAATGTACAGTCATGATTTTACTATGTTTCTGACACTCTACAAGACCGTATAAATACAATTATCCCAATAAAATACAAGGACAGGCACAGAAGGCACCTTCACACTACCAGGCAGGTAATCAGAGCAGAAATCTAGGCAGAAAGATGAAGAAATATGTATAACTAATTACAGTCATGATGAAAAATCAACCCTCTGCGTAGGGTCCACTGGGAGGTAGCACAAGATGGGGTAGGAGTGGCAGCAGGGATTTCTGCCAGATGGGGAAAGTAGAGAGAAGAGAGTGCTGGCTCACTGCAGGATGCCTGTTTTCCTCCTACCAGTGTTGAATGACTGCCAGTTTTTAAAGAGTATACTCAGGAATATCTTTCCCTCGATTGCCTGTGTTCCTGACAAGGAAATATACGCAGGAGGGCTTGGCTATACTTTCAAAATGTCAAGCAGAACTAGCGAAAAAGCTTAAGTGTAATCTTTCTGCTACTAAACAGGATTTTGTACAAGTTAACATCAAAAATTCACTAGTTATTTCTTTTTCAGGTTTCCAGCAGAAAGACAAAATACAAACATCTTTGTCAGCAACATGGACAGTGGCATCGAGTGCACCCTCAGCAGGTGTGCTGATGACAAAATGTTGGGTGGTATGGTCAACATGCTGGAGGGAAGGGATGTCACTCAGAGGGACCTTGACAGGCTTGAGAGGTGGGCCCAGGCCAACCTGATGAAGTTTAACAAGGCCAAGTGTTAAGTCCTGCACCTGGGTTGAGGCAATCCCAAGCACAGATACAGACTGGGCAAAGAATGGATTGAGAGCAGTCCTGGGGAGAAGGATTTGGATGTGTTGGTGGATTAACATGAGCCAACAGTGTGCACCTGGCCCAGAAATCCATCCATATCTTGGGATGCATCAAGAGATGTGTGAACAGCAGGTCGAGCAAGGGGATTCTGCCCCTCTACTCTGCCCTTGTGAGACCTTACCTGGAATACTGTGTCCAGCTCTGGAGTCCCCAACACAAGAAAGATGGGGAGCTGTTGGAGTGAGTCCAGAGGAGGGCTACCAAGATGATCAGAGGGCTGGAGCACCTCTCCTACAAGGACAGGTGGAAAGAGTTGGGCTTGTTCAGCCTGGAAAAGAGAAGGCTCCAAGGAGACCTTATAACAGCCTTCCAGTACCTGAAGGTAGCCTACAAGAAGGCTGGGGAGGAACTTTTTACAAGGGCCTGTAGTGATAGGGTGAGGGGTAATGGGTGGAAGCTGGAAGAGCCTAGGTTTGGACTAGATATAAGGGAGTTCTTTACCCTGAAGGTGATGAGGCACTGGAACAGGTTGCCCAGGGAAGTTGTGGATGCTCCATCCCTGGAAGTGTTCAAGGCCAGGTTGGATGGAGCCTTGAGCAGCCTGATCTAGCGAGAGTTGTCCCTGCCATGGGAGGGGGGTTGGAACTAGATGATCTTTGAGGTACCTTCCAACCCAAATCATTCTATGATTCTATGATTCTATGAAATTTAAGCCTCAGAGGCTCCACAAATAAAATTTTAAATTATTATTTTCTTTCCCAGTGAAATGTTTGAGGTATTTTTCCTTAACTTTTGCTTTATTTTTTGTAATGAAATGTGATTCATCCTCTCTTTTTTTCTAATAGTTAAAACAGTAAAAGGGAAAATAATTCATTTTCCAGTCAGAAAGACTTTTTACATCACCTCCATTTCCAAAAAACTTCAGGTTATAAACAAATGCTCCATTTTATTATTTCTAATGCTTCAAGTGGGGAAAAACAACTCCTGAAGAAGATGCTGCTCTGACTGGAACAAGAGGAGCCAGATTGTCTGACTCTTCCTAATACGCAGAGAGCCCTCACAACCTACTGGTACTGTTATGCCATTGCCTTGAAGGAGGGACTAGGAAAATGGCGACGGCCTTTTCCCTCTCTCACACTCCTGCCACCCATGGTGCAGAGTTAAGCTTCTTCAAAGAGAAAAGGTTCAGACAGAGGGATCATAAATCTATCTGAAATTGTTCTCGTGGTGGTAGATTGTTAGCCTACTCTCACGCCATTGGGTTTGGTTTTGTTTAACAGCTTGGCATTCTACAGAAAAAATAAATCATGCCTTACATGATTTCGTTTCAATATTTTCATCCAAGACATTTAGAATGCACACATTACTTTTGCAGATCACATAATCAGATAGTACTAATAACAATACACATAATTGGCTTTTCTTTCGGCTAGAACTAGTCCTAATGATTATAATAAAATATGTCGATAGTTACACGGGAAAAGAATTAAAGAACCTTAATGCTACAGTTGGATTTTGTTCCTACTTAGGTATGAAATTACTTATGCTGACACAAGTTTGTGGAGTTGGAGTTCTGTGTCGTCCCAATTAAACTAAACCTGCCATAGCTTCAGCAGAGCAGTGTTTGCAGGCGACTGGCTTTCTTCCTTGGAGAGCAAACATGGAGCAATATTTCTCTCATATTTCAAGTTGAATTTGAGTCTGACTGTGATGAAAAATGACAGGTTTTGTGCTATATGTGAATCATAGGTCTCAGATTAGACTGGATCTCTGCTCCTCATCTAAACATACTGTATCTGCATAACAATATGACAATTCTGGGCAGATTAGTGATAAAAAATGCACACTGTGCATGAATCGCTCTCTAAATGTGTCCTAGGAGAAGATTTGGCAGTTAAGAGCGAACACACAACACAAAAAGATTATCTCCTGTACAATACCAATGCAGCTGGCATCTTTCTTTTTTATTTTTTATTTAAAAAATGCTATACTCTTCATAGCATAAATGCAAGCAAATTCCTGAGACATTAATTTATTGTAATTCCAAAAAAATTTGTCACAGCAAATTGCAAACAGAACAGCAACAGAAGAATTAAGGAAGCTGTTCAACACAAGGTATAGGAAGAAAGTATGGAGATCTTGGAAACAGTTATTTTACTCATCATCCTTTTGTCCCAACAGAAGGAAGCTAGCATGAAATTTCTTGAAGCTTATTTTAGCTGGGAAAGAATAATTGTACTATGTTATCCACAGGATAATTACAATTTCAATTTAATTTTCATGTGTGTACTGTTCCCTAAGCAAATGTATTTACAGGAATTAAGTAAACCACACACAAAATCTATTAATTCTAATTTGTCCAAGAATCAAAGTGATTTCCACCTTATTATTGAAATGTAACAAACATTGGCAGATGTGGAGGAAATTCAAGTGTACTAAAGAAAGCCAGACTTCCATGTCATGGTGTCAGACCTACTCTTTGGGCAAATTTCATGTCTCTTAATTCTTTGCTTCTGTACAGAATGTAACTATTCTTTTCACTGAATTCTGCTGAGGTGCCACAGGGCTTGATTTGTGTTAAAACACAATCAAATTTTCTGATGATATTGCAAAATGGCATGTATGAAACTTGGCTTGGAATTGTGTATAAATACATACTCTCAGTTGTGTGTGTCCAACTGCCTTAAGATTGATCAAAATTTGGGAGTGAGGTGGACCCATTTCTTAGCAGGCTTCATTAAATTGTGCCAGTTAATGTCATGTCTGAATTTAGTCCACTGGATGCAGAGATTGTCAGTATACTTTGTTAATTATATTTAAAAATCATAAGAACATCACCTTGTGTGTAATGCAGAACAGAACTGCCCTTTCCAACTCGGGGGGTGCTGAGCCATACCATCAAATTTTGTTTGAGGTCTGGCCAGACCCACGTAACACATATAAACAGGTCTTGCAGGGAGAACACCTGGTTTTCTCTTTCGTCTGGGTCAGGGTTTTTGCCCTTCTAGTCTTAAATCTGGCAGCTTTGTGGGATAAATTTTCCTTAATGCTCAATGATGGAATGAAGCTTGGAAAAGAAAAAGAGAGACTGAGGTATGATTTATCTGTAGCAGGAAAACTATCATTAGGCAACTCAAGCACTAAAGTAGGTTTATTCCAAAGTGTTATAAAATGCTCAGGTTTGGAGCCCAAATTGACACGTTCTTGTCCAGGTGACAAATCCCATGCTATGAATGGACTTGAAATTGTTATTTCTGTATAGCCTTCTTTCCTTCTCTAGCAAAGTATATTCTCTCACACTCCTTACTGAAGGGACAAACACAAAGTACAGATGTTGACATTTAGGAGAAATTACTAATTCCTATGAAGAAGCTTCTCTGCACTGGAATGGGCTTGTTACTATGATGGATACCATGCATAGAATCTACCCTTAGCAACAGAGCACTGAGATTGATTCTTCATCAATTGAATTAGATACAGAAGAGTAATCAGGCACTCCAATTAAAACTAAAGCAAGCCTAGCTCAGAAGGAGGTAAGTAATAGTAATGCTTAGCTGAGTGGCTGAGTTCTGCTTCCTTCCACCATGTAGGATCATTTCAAGTGAAAAAGTTTCTCACGTCCCTGGCTCATGGTACCTTTAACCAAAACTATTGCGAAATTGGGTGAATGTTTCTTAGAACTTAGCTGAGCAGATTTCCTTCACTCTGGTTTGACAAATACCTTGTCAACTACTACGAAAGGTAACTGCGATGTTCTGGAAATGCTATTAGAATGTAAATACTTATTGATTTTTCAGGTCTGTGGGATGGTAGGAAAACAGTAATTTCCACTAGCCTAACAAGATTTGAGAAGAGATTGTTAACTAGAACGTTTTGCAGATTAACATACCAGAAGTAAACACAGAAGCTGCTTGTGAGGTGCTGTAGCTGGAACACAAAAATGCCCCATCCAGCCAACTACCTGATGAGCTCATTTCATAATTAACACAGGCAGGATTAGAATCTAGATCTCACTCCCACTGAAACCAGTGATCATTTTCTCTACTGAGCAAGACAATTAGCACAAGATTAAGGCATTAGTACACAAGCTGAAACTCAGTTCTTTACAGGGCTGGGTGGAAGAGCTATGTTTAAGTCCTTATTAAACCCTCATGGATTCTCAGGAGATCAAAGTTGCTCGTTTACCTCCTGTCAGTCTGAAATCCCTAAGCCTCAGACAGAGTATCATTCTGACTCTCCTGGGTGTAACACAGCATACATTTGTAGATGTGAGCAAAAGACTTGGCTCCAGGAAAGTTAGGAAAGTTAGGTATCTCATGCTCCTCACATAATTCCTCAAAGTATGACAGTAACAACATAATGCTACTGAGGTGACTAAAGCCTCTCCAGTGAAGCTCTGCACCATGACCCCACTGCTGCCATGGAAGGAGAACGGGATATTCCATTAAACAGCTGAATATAAGGATGTTCCTTCAGGTGAAGTATATAGAAAGTACATATATAGGACACATTCATCTTCAGAGTTTTTACACTTATGAAACATCTACTAGTGACAGTTTCTCAGTTTTTTAGGGTAAAAAAGAGAAACATGAAGGCTCCAGAATAATCATGCAAGAAGTTTATAGATGTTGCATTGAACTAAGCCAGGAAGGAATGTTTTACTAACCTAAACTAATCTTGTATATCATGTGATGGGGAAAGAAAAAAGACAAATGGAAAAGAAACTGTTATTTTTTGGTTGAAAGGTGAGATGTTGTATGTACAGATATTGTATACTAAGAAAAATATATAGCCACTCGAACAGTGCATAGTTGCTCCTAGTCGAAGACCAGTAATGCAGTTTTTCTTTAGAACATATTACTTCCAGAATTGCTAAATAATAATTACAAACACCTCTGCAATTTTGATATTTTAAAATAATAAGATCCTAAGCAGCTTGAACACAGACTGAATTCTGAAGAACTGCTGTGTTACTGTCCCCCTAGAGCAATAATAACAGTAAGATTGGATACAGTGCACGAGCTGGCTCTCATTTATTACTCCTGTTTGGGAAATCTTGCTTAATATTAATAAATGAAACAATAATCTAAACCACAACAGACTTCTGGTTTCATTTTACACAATAAAAATGCTTTGTGAGCTAGTGATAGTATATTTTATAGACATTGGGATAGCAGTGGGGGGACAGATGGTTCATCTGGAGGAAAGCTTTGAAAGATGCTATTATCAGCACTCTGGCTAGCTGAGCTTTGATATTTCGCTATAAAATCAATCAGTGAATGCAGGTTATGCTTTGGGACAAAGAATTCATATTTGTGGTGATAGACACCACAAGAAGAGATTTTTTTATAAAGCACTCAGTCATGCCTTTTGTAAATATGAAAATTTGAGCATCACAGTCTTTAGACAGTTGTTTTAAAGTGTCAAAAGTGTCTGAATTGTGCCTTCCTGTGAATTGTTAGCCACGTCTCCTAAGCAAGTCTGATGTGTTTAGTGCATTTGTAATACATTTTGGACTCCCAGACGATTCAAGGACAAAGGATTAAGCATCTTCAGGATATTGTTTCAACAAGTCTGTTTAAATTTGTGTCTTAGTAGATATCAGGCAATTCAATCACAAATGTCAAACCAACAATAATCAAGCCCTATCCACTGCTCATAGAAATACTCCCATGGTTTGCGCTTTTTTATAAGCCTCCTTCCAGTACTTAGCTGGTTCTATGTCTACTTATATAATTAGCTTCATGAAACGTGTTTAAACTTCACCGTTAAGTGTCAGGAAGTCTTTGTATTTCTGGGAAATGCATAAACAAGTTAATATAAGATGTGAGGTGAGTTTCCAAGCTAGAACCACATGGGTGAGTTCAGATGTAGAATCTCGACTTTCCCAGAGTATTTCACTTAGCAAGAGCTTCAGTAAATTTCTGTTTGTTTTGCTGACTTGCAGTAGTGTGTAGCTCTCTATAGGGTCCAGGGAAAGTTTGACTGCTTATGGACAGGTAGCAGGGTAACACGCAAAGTTTCTTTGGTCAACTCTATCTCTGCCTGTCAGTGGGTCCCAGGCCAGTCTCTCAAAGCTTTCATCACAACACAGTGACATCTCGTTGTGAAATAGGCAGATAAAAAGAGAAGTAAACCTAAGATTCACAGCATCTGATTAAGAATGTCTAGTATTTGTTTTTCGCACTTCTAGTTTTCAGCTCACCAGAAAGAAAAAACAGTGCCATTGGGTCTTGGCAATAACCAAATGGCACAATATTGTGCAAGCTTTCAATCTTTATCCACTTTAAAGAGAGGATGAAACAATCGTGAAATCTAAAGTAGCGTGCCTGAAACTAAACGTTGGAATGAGTATTTCCCTCTGGAAAACATCAACAAAATTTGGCAAATCCAAGTCCACCAACTTAATCACACCTCTAATTAAAAGTTACACAGAAAACTTAATTATAAATGAGTGGCAATAAAGGTACTTTACTTTTCCTCCTCTGTATTACACATTTATTTTCAAATTCACAAGCTGTGAAAGCCAAGAAAAACCACATAATCCACAGTCTGACCGCCCTCCATAGAGATCTACATAGACCCTTGCTCAATCATTACTGTTCAAGGCTCAGCATTCTGGCTGAGTCAGTGAATATCTTCAGGGATACAACAATCTTGATTTAAGAGGTGAAATTCTGTCCCCGCAGAAGCATATGGAAAATCTTCCCCACATCCTCCCTATATAATTACTGCCTAAACATTTGACTATGACAAACTTTCAGCAAATACAGAGGAACCTGGTCATATTTGCTTTGCACATCCCTGTGTTAGGGATTTGCAGTGATGCTATTTGATGAAGTGGTTGGTCTCTAGAGCTCTGAGTAATTCTTCATTTCATTACATATGATCAGAGATAAATTCAAAATGGTGTACAAACACACTGTAATCTAGGCAAACAGCAGTGCTCCTACAGATACCAAAACACAAACCAGCAAATTTACCAGGCTGTAATATCACTTAATATGCAAACTGGGAGAAATCAGATTTTCCAATAGACCACATGGCAGAACTGATTCTTGTCCAAGGTGCAAGAATAAGCATTAGCAGATGAAAATGAGTTGTAAGGGGGTTCACGTGTAGTATTATCCATACTACTATTACTCTCTGTCTGCGCCAGTAGTCTCAAACTGTGAACTGTATCTGCTCATGGTCCATGGACTCTTTCTAAGAAATCTGTTGTCCTGTTCTTCGCATTAGCAAATTAATAGGACAGGTGATCCCTGAAAGAGAAGACAAGCTGAAACATGTGGAAGATAATTTAATGTAGCTTAATAAAGAAACCTCAGAAATACACACATAAAAGGAGTATGAAAAAAATAGCATTTGTCTTAAGAATGTTACAATGAAACTAGATTTCATTCACTATTTTTCTTTGAAGAATGGCACCACCTGGATCCATACTTGAGTTACCAATCTGGTAAAGGATATGAAATCGCTTACTATAAAGTGGCAAATGTATAACATGCTTTCACACCTGCTGGTGCAAGAGCATTAAACTCCAATCTAGTGAATTCCCTGTGTAGTGTTGGAAGTGTGGGACTTAACTATGCTATGGCTGCTGCTTGGTGGCCCTAGTGACCATAGTAGGTGGGGATTTCTGCATGTTTGGAAATGCAGATTATAGTGTTGAATTAGGAAGACAATAGATGAGCACTGAGGGTGTCACTCTGCTGCCCAGAGCAACAGAATTGTCAGGTGTGACTCCTAAACCTCCAAAGAAAATGCATTTTCACTGCAATGCTTCTCCTTCACTTATCTTTTTCCATGTGTTGTTTACACTCATAATCCTGTTTGAAATAATTTTTAGCATTTTGCACAACATCTCAGGTTTCACCCCAGTTCATGACCTGGAAAGCTACCTAGAATTTGCTGTTATACATCTTGTATCTTAGTTGTTTCTCAAACCACAAGAGGAAAACAGAGCCAAACACAAATCTCCCATGCCATGTATGTGCTTGTCAGACAGACAAACAAACACAACTTCCTTCAATTCAGCTGAAACATAAGTTAATGATCCCTCATTTTTAATTTCTGGAAATATTTTTTTCTGTCTTCTTGTCGCCAACACTCTTTGTCAAGCCTGACCAGAACTTGTACATAGTTTTTGTGGGGCAAGTTTGCTGTTCACCACAAATTTCACCACTATTCTATGCAGACAAAAAGCTTTTTGGTAATTTTTCAGATTTTCTATTTTTGCTGAGAATTTCAGTACAAAATTGTTTTCAGAGTAACTAAATAAACTAAACCTGAAAACCATTATAAAACAACCCATATTATTTATTTCCTTTAGAATTGGTGCCCAACACTTTCTGAACACATGGAAGCAAGTTTGTGATGCAAACTGCAGATTTTCCATGCTTCTGGAAACAGATGTGTGTATAGCCTGGGCTGCCAACTTTTTTCTGTTACTGGAAACAGGTTCTCAGAAGACTTTTACAAGGATGGTGACACTCAACTGGGATATAAGCACTGCATATAACTTCTGTGGTTTTTTTTACAGATTTTATCCACTATTAGAAACAATGGGTAAACCTAATTTGCTGTTTGGCCTTTTTATTTTAGATTATGCTCTTGCTCCTAACTCAGCTTTCTTAAGATCCCTCACTCTAAAACTTACAATTTAGTGATTTTTCATAATACACAGATCAACATTTTTTCCTTCTGATGATGGCCTAAACCATTACATCAGTACAGATGTCTGGGTTACACATTAGATATTTGGAACCTAGCTTCACCCATAAGAAAAAATACAATTAAACTTAAAAAAATATATCTGGTCTATAAAACCAGCATTGCCTTGTTCTTGAAACCCCTATCTTGGATTCATATACTTCCCATTACTCAGAAAGTCAGCCAATATGTGCAGATACATTCCTTTGCATCTGGAGCCAACTATGCCCTTGTCTGAGGTCTTAGTGTGAATTAAAGTTGAACTAATGGTTGCCCTAACTTAGTGCTGGCAAACGACCGTTTCTCCTCCCTGTTCATGGAAGCCAGTCCTTGAGCCCTTCTGCAATACAGACTAGGTCCCATCTGTTTCATCTGTTTGTTCATGCCCACACTTATTAAGTTTGATGGAAAGGCTGCTCTGAGCCTGGCACTGTTTGTAGGGATGGCTCCTGCTGGGGCTTGTCTGGAGTCTTGCTCAGTGTCTGAGCCCGCAAAGCCATGATCTGAAGGGATGGTGCTGGAGCTCTGCTTTGAAACGGACCCAAGTACCACATTTAAACCTGGCACCTAACCAGATGCACATTTAGTCCATCTGGCAGCACTCTCCTGACAGGTTTTTAAGGCAAAGAGTGTCAGGAGGGACTCCGCAGAGAATGGAGTATCGCAGAGTAACACACTCGCTGCACTGTGGGCTGAAGGTGGAAGGGGAACCAGTAGCGACAACTTTGCAAAGAGGTTAATTCACAGTCTGCACTTGTTGCACTGTCAGCCCACGGTTCCATGGAACTGGCCATAATTGTATTTCTGAGCACCTTAACTCACTACCTGTGAAAGTATTTGTATGTTGACTCTCATAGAAATGAGACATGATAGAAGTGATGATTCCATTTCCCTCTCAAATCTGTCTTACTCTTTAAATACACACCACTGTCATTGAAGTCCCAGTCTCTGACCTTGAACACTGGGTTAACACTGCCAGGGAACCAGAGCACAGATGGCTTGCACACTGAGAGGAAGGTGGAGGTCTTTATGTGGGAACAGAAATTTGCCTGTGTATTAGGTTGTCTGAATTAACATAGCATTTGCTATTAACTACAGCACTGAGTGTTTATTGGAGGCATTTCATAAAGGATATTAGACAGGGGGCATTATCTTCATATGCAGAAACACCTGTATGCATTTTCCTGTAGCACATGTATCATACTTTGCTATCCATAAAACATTGTTTTTAAAAAACTGAGTTGAAAGTTCACCAAAAGGCAAGCTTAAGAATAGCACAAGAAGGATTTTTACAGGTTTCCACATGCAGTTTTGCCTTTGCACTTCCACCTGGATCGTTTGTATTTCACTTCTTGCTATCTTCAGAACAAAGGCTGTCAGCCACATCCAATTATCTCATATTTTTGTGATATACTACAACCACATGGAGGTTAGGATGAAAATCGTCAACTCCTTTATATTTATGACAGATACTAAAGCACTGGGAAACTTTCATGAAATCTCACAGCATGGCAGAACCACAAGTTGCATTTTGCTATGGACACATGTGTAAAAGTTGATAAACATTAACAAATCTTGTGATACACTGAATTCTACTTTTCTTTTCCCAAAATAGACTTGAAGGATTTTTTTATCTTCTCTGCTTCTTATTTAAAAAGTAGGAATTAATAGGATTATGATTGAAGCTAATCTAAATGCATGAAAAACAAAAAATATGAAAATACCATCAGCAAATTATTGTCAATAATATATTAATGCTACATGATCTGTCCTGTTATGTCTCTCTTAACTTTGTTTTCACTTGTCCAGAAGGAGATTGGCAACACTACTCAATATAGAGAGCAATTGGTACAACTATGGTTTTTCATGATGTGAAAGACTGTTTCAAGCCCATAAAAACAAACAAACAAAAAAACCAAAATACCCCAAAAGATAAAATAAAATAAAAGTTATACTAACAGTTGCAATCAACCAAGGCTGTCAAACTGTCCATTACTGGCTTCTCCCTTGTGACATGATCTACATATTAACAGTACAAATTCAAGCAAGACCTTTAAGGGAAAATATCTCTGAAACTTGCTAATTTGTTTCTATGGCTGTGGCCATAATGATCAATTTCTTAAGCAAAATCTATCAAAAGAGGTGTTGAAAATTAAAAGAAAAAAACAAGGGACAGGATATGTGATGACCGAGTCTCTATGTTCTGCCATTATTTTATTTGTTTAGCTTCTAGTTAAAAGCAATGCTTAATGCTTCTGACTAAGCCAGGGCATTTGGACCATATCTTCATAGAGGTGCCTGGCTCATACTGTGACTTGATCCCTGATTCTCACTGTGAAGAGGACACTGAGTTCTGGTAAATTGCATGTTATGGATTTCAGAAGGTAGTGAACATATTCTATTTTAGAAAGGTAAAATATAGCAGAGGCTGCAGAGTTTAAAACAATCTTTCTTTCACATACACACCCCCTTGCATGCACTGGAAGCAACCAGTAAATCTGTGCCAGTTGTCATTTTCTTGCATTTTGTAGTTGTACTGCCTGGCTTAATGTGAAAGCCTTCCAGGCAGAAGTTGTTCTGAGAACCACAATATGGACTGGCCATGCTGCTCGCTGCCAGGATGTAGGTTCTGGGCAGTTAAAAGTCTCTGGGCTTTAAGTGGTGCAGCAGAGACCGGTTGTAAGACAGGTTGGCTGAGCATCCTCAAGGTCAGTCTCCTCCTCTTCCTCTGCTCCTTCTCCCCCACCCCCCTCCAACCTGCGCATGGGCCTAGAGCTGTCTCTCTCCCTCTTTCTCAGCTGCACTCTGATGAAGACCCTTCCCAGTCTCCCCTGAGAACCATCCCAGCCTATGTCAGTTTGCTATTTGCATTAGGATAGCATGTGATGAACTTGGTCCTTTCTCTGTTGGACCAAAGAAAATCTGAATTTCTTGTCCTTAGCTAATTTCCAGGTCATTTTCTGGATGACTATTCAAGGCTAATGAACTCAAACCTCTTGTCATCAGGTCATTGCAACATTTGTCACCCTGCAAATAGTTCTAGTCTGAACCTGTGATATTATCTGTAGGCTCAAACGTTTTCTTGAATATATTTCCTGCACTCTGTTTCTCTGACTTTCTCTCTCTCACACACAGATACAAACCTTTAACTTATTGACTAAAGATTTTGAGAAGTATTTAAATAATTAGGTTTTAGCCACCCCAAGAGTGAACATAAAGACAACCACAAAAAAAGACAATGAGAAGCCAGTACTCTCTTGTAATCCTTTGCCATCAATATGTTGATTAAAGAATATGTTAAACTGTAGGGTATCAGCCAAGCCTACAGAGGATCTATTGGTGCAAGGAAAGAAACAAAAAAACAAAATCTAATTACAGTTTGCTTGCATCTTTACTGAATAAGAAATACAAAAGGAAATTTATCTTTGTTGTGGTTCAGATTTCCTCATCCTGCTCAAATCTGCTCTTAATTTAGAAATATGCTGGTTTCTGCTTTCACATTTTCATTAAATGTTGCTTAGACTTCCTGGATCTAAAGGAAGCCTTGGGATTGGCCATGAAAACAAATGTCTCCTGGAACAAAGCGCTGGAGCCACCAGGATACAGAGGACCAAATTCAGACCTTATGCATGGACAGGGAAGCAAACCAAGGGTAGACTGGACCATGTCAGTCAGTAAATGATGCTGTGTGTGAGAGATGCTGTGCCCAGGAAGAGGAAATTTGGGTATCCTTTTCACCTGTGTCCCTTCTGTTCTTTTTTTCTCCTGGGTCCTTCAGATGTTTCCTCCTCATAGAAGTCTTATGAGCAGCTCTGTCTCTTTCTGTGTTTACCATTTCTATCCTTGTTTTTTTTCCATTCCCCTTTCTTTGGTCATTCCTTCCCTTTTATCGTCTTCTCTCACTTCTGCCTGCTATCTTTCCCTCCTTACTTGTTCTATCTCTTTGTCTGCTCCTCCTTGACTCCCACATTGGCTTTAGCCACCCTCCTCAGTTCCTCTGTGGTCTCTCCATGATCCTACTTTCATTCCTCTCCTTTTCTTTTCCCCTGATAACTTTTTCTTCTCTCTCTCTTTTTTATGTCTTTTTCAAACTGCATATTCTTCTCTTTCACTTCATCTCCTCATCCTTCATATACATTGTCTTGAAAATATTTTCTTGAAACCTGTACAAAGCAGCAACATTACAATTCAAGCTCCCGGGATAACAGCAAGACATGGGCTAGAGAGCAAGCTTCCTCCTTCAGTGCTGAGCATTCAGTACAAAGAAGTGCACTACAGACCGAGGGAAAGCACATCTCCCATCTGCAGAGCATTGAAGAGCTGATGTGTGCTCCTCCGTCATACTGCCCTGAGCAGAAAAATAATTTGTTAGATGGGAGTTAACTGAGCATGTGCTTCTACTGAAGGCTTACAGTATTTCTCAAGCACTCCTTAGCTGAGACTCCCATTGACTCCCAATTTGTCGAAGCACGATGACCCGTCCCTCCGAGTATGGATTTGATGGATTAAGCAGCAAGAAATCAAGGTTTGTAACCGATGATAGAGGGCAGGGATTTTCAGAGGTTCATAGCCCACCAGGGTAAAAAATCTGAGCTATGGAGTAATATCCTGTAATTTAAATTATCTATCATTGTGTTTTTTCTTGTGTGCCTTGTTCTGGGTCTTGGTTCTACTGGTATCCCAGCCTGGGATCTCAGAACCCTGAACCCAAGCTGTGGACTCAAGAAGACTACCTGGGGAGCTACATGCCAACAGAACTAGAGCTGCTCCTCACGTAGTTGTCCAAGTTGCATTCATCATGCATTGGAGTTTGAGTGAAATGACTGGTAAAAGGCAGAGATATGCTAGGATATTATTTTAAGTCTGAGGTTGTTTGCATTCAGTCCCATAGCAGGCTTGTTTTGCAAGCTGGAAAAGTGCCCTATATATTTCTGCAGGTCTCTAATTCACACTGCTTCAGTTGTGCTGCATAGATGCAAACCAGTATAAATACCCTGAGCCACATTGCAGTTTTCTTCACGTTCTGTGTGTGTACAGTGCTAAATTCATCAGTTCATTAAACTCCAGTCCTGTTAAATGAAAATGCAGCATTTCTTTGCCTCATTACAGGGATAGCAAGATACTCAAAGACTGTAAAATGAAACTCAGATGAAGAATGATAAATTAATGTTTGGAAACCTGACTTCTTTTAAATAAATGTTTTCTTAAAAAAATATTGGATGAAGAATAAGGGCGCTATGTTTCACAATATGTTAATTTTGGGATAAAATTAATTTCAAAATGCCCTTTTCACTGTTGATACTTCATGCTTTTTAGAAAAAGGAAAAGAGGTTTCAACATAATATTAATGACTAAATCAAAAAATACTTTTAAAAGTGAAATTTCATGGAAACCCCCCATCACATGAAATCAGTCAGTCATGGTTTAGTGAAAACAATGTTTCTCAATGGATACTTTATTCACCACTTTTTTTTTCTTTTTTTTTTCCCAACTGACTACTTAGAACAGACATAGGCATCTTTGTGACTGTTCTTGAGGAACTGACTGAGCTTTATAAATCATAATAAACATTTATTTGCAGTGTAAGGTGAAATTGCAGCCTTCCATATACAATCTCATTGACTGTGCTAATGAGTGACTTTCCTCATAAAGTATCCTTTTAGCCATTTTGAATTTAATAAGAAGCAAACAATCCTGTCCTTGGAATTGATGTCAAGAGTAAAGAGAGTCTCTAGGGAAAGGATGCCTCAGATGACTGTATTTTATGGAAAAGATTGTTCACATGTACAGAATGGACTCCCTTTTCACTGTCTTCCTTTCCAGTAGGGTTTGCATTCCAGTAGTGACATCAATCAGAGCACAAGGTGTATGATGAAATAGGTGAATGTAGGAAAGGCAAAATATTGCATATATTTCTACTGCTAATCTACATAAAAACCAGACTTCTCTCCCTGCCACCCCTCTCACTGGATGCTCTAGAGAAATTTCTTGTTCTGAATGCTTTCCACATGAGCTTTTGTTTAAAGAAAAAAAAAACATGTATTATTTATACTTTTTAAACATAGGACATACTTCACTTATAAAGCTTGAACTGAAACAATTAAATGAGATAAACTGTACAGTTTGTATCAGTAGTTTACTATAATAATTCTAATGTTTCAGACACCAATAAACTTGGTTGCTATTTAATGTCAAAGTAATTACTCCAAAATGACATCAAATTGCCATCATAAAGAAAACAAAAATAATAAACCTTTCACTTTCTGCGTTAAAGACTTTCACACTACTTTCTATAACCTAGTTACATAATACACTAAAAGGGATAACTAAGCTTCTTTGCCAGGGAAGATTTCTCAACCTCTATTAATCCATCTTTTATTACTACTGTGAAAGGAAACTAATTAAATCTATACAATTTTGGACACACTTAAATGATGCAATCTATACTTCTGTTTCTCCTTCCAGATTTCTATAAATGCTTGCTTTCTCTGCTGGTTTATGGCACTTACGAAGGGCAAGAGTCTGATCCAAATGAGAAATGATTTTATGTGCAGTGAGTATTTAGTTTAACTTTTCTCACTTATGCTTATATGAACTGATGCTTTTTTTCTCTCTTATTATCTGAAATTACATTAGCAGGAAGAAAATCTCATTATGAGCACTCATCTAGGTCCCAGTTCTGCAAAGTGAGTATCTGAAAGCTAGGCATTTTGTTAGACTGAGAGAAGACTGAGAATTAAGTGATTTTGGTAAAACTGGAAGTATGAAGTTGGCCCACTTCCAAGCCTGGAAACAAGACAAGAAAGTTATCCAAAGTGTCGACAAAACATAGAACCTTTCTCACTGTGTGGCCTGTTGACTAATGGATGTTGCAATAGACTGGACAAATCACTGAACACATATACATTTTTAAAACTTAATAGCCTTCTACTTACAACTTCATAAAAGCTCTAAATAAATCTGTTTGGCAATAGCTGGAACCAGAACAAATATTAGTCAATGAGAAGCAGAATATAAGTTGTGCTTTCAATAACAACAGAATTAAAATTGAAACTAAATTTTTGCACATAGGGTAGGATTAAAACTAGAACTAATTCATGACTGTGCAACTCGATAAACACTGCTACTGTAGCGTTAGCCTAAGGTCCTATCCACATGGCTTTCTTTTTAGTATCAAGGCCATGCTTGGTTACAACTAGAAGGGCCAAGATTCACCCAAATTTGACTACCCTGTGGATATATGGGAGTGTCCTGGTTTGAATGAACCAGGATAAAATTTCTCTGGGGCTCCTGACACAGGTGGCAATCACAGTGGGGGAGGAGGGGCAGCTGCACTTGTCGGGAGGAGAGGATGGCTCAGGTGACCCAAATGGACCCATGACATCATTCCTTCCCATGGGGCTCAGTATTTAAGGCCCCTAAGAAAAGCCTTGGGGCTTTTAGTGTCTGTTGTGTTGGAGGATTGCTGTGGGTTGTTTGTCATCTCTCCCTATGCTGCTGCTGGTCCTGCTTCTCGTTTTCACATGGTAGAGATGCATCAATTGTTAGGACAGGTTCTTCTTCCCTTGCCTCCCTATGTGGGGTAGCACTGCTCCTTTCCTGTGTTTTTGGTTTTCTTGAGTTTTGATGGGGTGATGAGGTTCTTTTGGACTATTTTTGGGACTCTAGGCTCAGGTGCTCCTGTCTGCTGCTGAGTCCAGTCTGGGACTTTTTTCTGCTTGGGACCTAGTTGTCATCTGGAAGATACAGGTTCCATATTAACATATTCTCTTGTATCTTTGAGTATATTTGCATGCTTGTATAATATCTGTATATAGTTCAACATCTTCATTGTTCTTCTAAGTGTTTTGTGGTTTTTTTTCATTATACTGGTCCAAATTTTTTTCAGCCTCTGAGTCTCTCTTCCTGGTTCCTCTGTTATCTTCCCCTTGGAGGGTGGTGGTGGGGATTACAGAGAGTATTTGTCCGAGGTTAGTGACAGGGATATACAGGAAAACAAGGCGACTTTAGCAGACTTTCAAGAGTATTCCACTTAGGGATCTGGACTCTAACTGAAACTGTGAGAACTTAGTACTGCTTATAGCCAAGTGGTGTAATAGCTGGAATTTGAAATGAATCATGAAGGTGATGACACAGAAATATGTACAAAGATGAAAAAAATTCATGTTTCAGTCACTATAGAATCATTAAATAACTCTGTGTTGTAGAAGTCTTTTGATACCTATGAGAATGTCTATAGTGTTTATGTGTGTGTTGTTTAAGGCTACTCCTAATTAAGTGGCTAGTCCAAATTTGTCTCCATACACACCCTTCCAGCTTAAATGGGCTTTCATTTCAAACCATGGACATGGCAGAATATTTGATTGACTACATTTATATTGTCTCTGAAGTCCATAGCAATGGAATGAGGTACTTCTTACAAAATGCTCCTATTAACCATACTGTGCCCACCTAAGCAGCTGCTAAGTATTCTCAGGGTTTTCCTTTCTCTCCTCATTGTTTTCAGTCAGGTTGAAAGTTGCCCAGTAGCTCACACTCACACTGAGGGGAAAAGGTGTGATCTCCATCTATGCCACAGTGCACTTGGCTGAGAAGAGGTGAGGGACCAAGCTGAAGCTATGTGGAGATAGCAGCAACATAGAATCTATCCTCAAAACCACTACTTTGAGAAAGCTGTGGTATGACTAAAGCATTTATAGCCTTGAGAATTCAGTAAAGGGGCAGGGGAAGAAAAGATGGAGACAATGTGAGGTAAGGAGGTTTCCCGTAAACTCAACGCAGTGGTGAAGTTGCCACAGTATGGACCTGCTTTCAAATGTGGCTGTCTGTGTTGTATTAGAAAAACCACCAGCATAGTTTGATAACATACTGATCTTTAATCTATAAAGAAGATTAAATTCAAAGTTAACAGTATAAAAGAATAACAAATACTTTAAGACAAAAATACAAGATAACACACAGTTGCATCTTGGTTCCTCCTGCTGCCAAAGTTGAAAGTAAACAGTTTCTGGGGTACAATTCCACTGCGCATGGTGTTTCCTATCACTTCAACATAAGTTAAAATTGAAGTGAAGCTTTTCCAGGTACAAGCTCAAGCCAGAGTGTTATTATGATTAGCTAGTCACATGTCAGATCCCAGATGTTATTTAAACAAACCAGAATAAAATCACTTCTTGTTGCAACATTCCTGCCTTTTCATGTCAGCTCCTATATGTCAGCAGTCCACCTACCACAGCATCGATCAACCCAGCTGCTTGTAACTCACTATTGTTCAAGAGCTGAGCCTCTTTCACTTGGGTCCCCTGCTCTGAATTCACATCCGCAAGTTCTTAGTCCCCTCAGGCATACATACAAAAAAGCACTGGGTGGGGGGTGTGTGCGGGAAATGACAGAGAAGGTATGAAAACTTGTGAGAATGTCTTTCAGACACCAAGGAACAAGCCTCAGGCAGGGGCGATGTGAGCAGCCCCTCCCGATGGCAACTGTTCATAATTTGTTCAGTTGTACGTCTAGTGGACCCTGAGGCAAAACAGAGTTGATGGGGGCAGCCAGGTGTAGGGGAAGAAAAGGTTGAACAATGTGTTTAGCTTTCCCCGTCTCCTTATAGTTAGATTTACAATTCTGACCCATATGAACTCTGCTTTGCTTTGCCCTCAACACAGAAACTTGCTTTTAGGCCCAGGCTGAACCAGATCTTACCACCTTACTCCTTGTTGGTTTGCTGTATTCATAACCCAAGTGAAAACAAACAGGGGAAAAAATCATACCAAAACTTATATTGGAAGGCACCTCTACAAGTATCCCAACTGCAGAATAACTCTTCTAAATCCATTAGTGGTTGCATTTTCATTGCATGATCTTTGGAAAGCATATCAATAACAATAAAAGTAAAATGAAATAGAATATTGCCACCAAGGAACAATCCATTCAGTTAAAACCTGCAAAACCAAGTAAACAACAATTTATACACTTCGCTCAGTCCTGCAAACCTGAAACATCCAACACTGCCTGGACAAAATTCAGAGTACAGTAGGCTTTTCAGTATAACTCTACTTAAATGACTTGATTAAGAAAAACAAGGTATAATATTGAAACCAAAATACATAAAATTAGGTTTCTATGCTATTGTTTGCCAAAAAGCTATCTTTTAAAAAATGGTTTAAATGCAAACTTTTACATCTCCAACATGTTTTACATATTTCAGACAAAAAAAGAATACACATACATTGTATGTGATAAATTTTAAAAACTAGCCATTACATTTTCACAGATTAAAAAAAAAAAAGTCTGTTTAAATATTGCATTTCTACAAAGTGAATTTACATTTTTAAGTACAAAGTGCAAATACTACAGTTGTTCTTATTGCCTTTTGGTGAGGAAATCTCCCACATGTCAAAGAGATCTGCCTTGGATCAGTAAGCTGTTTACCCTTGCTTCTTAGATCCTTGCTGAAAGAAAGATGGAAAATTTTGTAATGTTAGTGATGTTTTCAAATAATCAAGTACAAACATTTTTCAGCAGTGTTCCATATGCCACTATTAGAGTTCTGCAAAACTATGTATGGGGAATAAAAAAAAAAATCCCTGTCCTGTAGTTCTTCACAGCATCTACAAACACAGGCAAAAGCAACATCTTTACTATTCCTTACCTATGGCCTCTTTAAATCTGTATCTGTCAAACCCAAAGTTGTAGCAACTGCCTGGGCAAGTCCCTGGTGCAATATACCTTTCTATAGCATGTGATGTATAAGGAATGGGCTGCTGGCCAAAGTCTTATGAACAGTCTATAGCTTCCTTGTAAACTTTTTGCTAGGCTGCAAAAGTCCCTCTGGGTCTCATTGACAGTGTGTGTGTGCATGTATGTGTATGTTTGTTGGACAGGGTGGAGCTGAGCAAGGGAAATATACTTGGCCATTACCCCACTTCTGTCAGATCCATCATGCATTTGACCTCTTTTAAAGCAACCACGACTGAGCCTCAGTTAACATATTAGTATATGTATCTATACCCGCTTTCTTTCAATAAGCATGTACATGTATAGATATGCATATATGTAAAAAAAAAATATTCAGGAATGCATGTCTAAGCAGACATAAACATAGATATAACTGAACTGCGCCAATAAACTAGTAGAAAACGAGTTTTTGAGTGCCTGTCTCCCAAGTGGTGCAAGTGTGATCACTCCTTCCTAGATGGGTCGTTTCCTTTGAGCTGCTCCTACCCAGCCCAGCTGCTTTTCAGTAACTTCCTTTCAAGTGAAAACTTTTGTGACGAAAGCCACCTTCTGCATTTGCAGCCTTGTATTGTTCGAGTATGAAACTGCCAACAGATGTTTTGCTGAGCCAGCTTTAATTCAAGGCTATCATTTCTCAGCAATAGCTTTTAAAATAATTGGTGCTGAGTCAGCAAAACTATTGGACAAAATTAAAAACCATAGACGCTGTAGGACACTTTTATTGCAGATTCTGCAAGTCAGGATCAGATTACGAGAAAGGGGAGAGGGCTTGTCATGCTTCAAGTGTAATGCACGTGTGCCAGTAATTGCCATTATATAATTAAAATAACCCCTTTGAATGTTTTTGAGTTCCGACAGGATAATTGTTTTCAGGCCGCCTTGCTTAAAGCATAAGTGATTTGTGGGGGGAACTTGAAAAGTTAAGACCACAAACATTTGTTTAAACAAACAGAAACTTATCACATCCCTCTAGCTGTGAGAATATTTCATATTCCATCAAAGATATGTAGGAGGTCTCCCGTAGAACCTGCAACCAATGTTGAGCTTGCCTTAGGAAGTGTGAACCTAACATCAAACAAATCAGAGATAGAGCAAGTAACAGATTGACTAGCAACAATGAGAAGATTTCTCTCGGCTTCTGAGGAGGTTCACCCTGGGTTAAGATTTTAACAAATTAGCCTAGCTTTCTGATAGATTGAAAGACATCAACCACAACTATGGCTTTTGGATATTTTTAGCCAAATTCCTCTTTTCCTAGGGTTACCTGGCCTGTTCTTATAATATTTTTATATGAATATTTTGTAAAACAAATCATCATTTACTGATGCTATTGTGGGCATTAATCATTTAATTCCTCTAATATAAAACTGAGGCAAGAATGTTATGAAGACAGTTCTTTTACTAGATCATTCAAATAACTGGCAGACTCCTAAGACCTTCTTCAGACCCAGACTCCTAAGACCTTCTTCAGACCCATCCAAAAGTGCTATATTGCCCAGAAAACTGAATCTTTAGGATTAATGTTTATAAAAATATACACACACAAATGAGAAACCTTTTACTAATCTTTTGTTCCTGAGCTTCCACTTGAATGTCTTCTTTTCAGTGCGTACCTTTCTTCATCTAAAAACTCAGCTTTCATGCTTTTTGTAGCTTTGAATGTCTTGGAGTAGCCAAAACTCCCTACATACACTGGTGTTATTCAGAAAAACAGAATCAAGTCTTTGCAGAAAATTGATGCAAAAACAAATCATGGATTATGCTGTCAGGGCACTTGACGTTTTATTTGCTACAATCATTCCACAGACCTAGCCAATTTTAGTTTTAACATACATCAGCAGACTTCTGCAAATCCTAGTTCTCCAGCATCATTTTGCTCAGCCAGCAAAGGCATTTGAAAGTGACAGCTCTTTTCTCTACACTAAGATTTTAAAAGGTGCTTAAAGCCACCATATAATAATTCAGAGGAGTTTGTGAAATGTATAGATATTCAGAGGGCATGGGAAATGCATGGCTTTGCTCACAAAGAGTAATTTCAATCAGTGTAAGTTTATGTCTATATTGTGACACACAGGAAAGCTAATGGAATTCAGCAAAAGGTAAACGAAGATAATGCATTGCACATTTAAAATTGTATGGGAATGCTGTCATTCAGGAAAGCAGAAGACTGACATGAGGACTCAATTACACTCATCTAATTATCACTAATTTATATGCCAATTTACACTTTACTTGTAAAGGAAACAGGAGGATGTTCCTTTACCAGGAACATCCATATGCAGGCCTAATTCACTATGCATTCATGCACATTTACTCTGGACCTCTAGCTGACTGGTTCAGCTTTTCTTAGACAGAACTTCAGTCAAAAATTGTTAATCAGGATGCTGCTCTGCATTTTCCTGGTGAGCCTGCAGAATGGAAGACGAATGCAGTTGGGAGATGCCATGATAATTGCTAAAACCCCAGGAAGTTCAGTTGGGCAAGGCAGAAATGGGGATCTTGTTCTCTTCGGTACTCACCTGCCTGCTGGATGAAGTGCTCTCAGTGTTGGTTTTAGGGGCTGCTAAAGGAGGGAAAAGAAAACATTATAAATATGGTAGTAGAATCATTATATATATAAGTAGTAAACACAGCCTATGATCCCTGGTGGGAAAGAAGCATGGGCAAACACACTATCTGGAAAGCATGTACTTTGCTTAAAAATATTGCACAGGAACACCTCTACAAGCCAAAGACATTGTTCACATTTCACATGTAAAATAAGAAGATGGTCGATGGTGTTTAAGTTTCCTAGTGGCAAAGTCCAAGACAGTGCTCTAAATAGGGAAACATAACTCCAGCTACGTGAGTCTGCTGGCCCATTCAACTTCAGAACCAAGCCTGGGAGGCTAGGGAGGAACTCACTCTCCTGGTTTTCCATGCCAGTCTGCTAGTCAATAAAGTTGTACTGGGACAAAGCAGAACAAAACTAGACCTTGGAAAATACTGCAGCAACTAGTATTTCCCTGAGAAAGTACGTCTTGCAGCTTAAGGGCTTTTATATTGCTTCAACTAGTTCTCACAAGACACCTAGGACTCACACAGAATGATACAGGGCCAGCTCCTTATCTGAGTTCTCACCACCTCAGGTGATAGGGTCTCATCTCTTCCTAAAATTAGAAGTCCAGCTGTAGTGAAGTGGTGATCGACTTCTTTTGTACAAGTGACAGGATTATCAGAAAGGGAAATTCTATTATCAAGCAGAGGAAACAAAGTACAATGCTGATATTTCAGTAAAATCAATTTTTACTGTCTTGTCTTTAAGATTATTCATTTCTAGGAAGGAAACCAAATGAATTAGTTTAATTTTTCTTCCAACTGGATGCCATTTGTTCTTCAATGCAAAAGTTCCAAGGTACTTTTTCCTTCCAAAAATTACTGTTCTCATTATTGACTACGTTTTTGGAGAGGCTCTGTTAACAATCTCTAGTTATGTTAAATGTAATTTTTCCTTGAGTTAAATCTGTGTGTGATCATCCTATAATTTCAGGCATCTTATAACTTTCTTTTCCAAAGCAGGCAGTTTAGCCTAATCTTTGTTTATTCATTGGAATGGGCACAGGAAAAAAAACAGGCTCTCCTTTGAGTCTTGCTATAGCTTTCCTTTATGTGCTGGGTCAATGATTTTGGACTCAAATTTCATCTACAATAAGAGACCAAGCAGTGCCAGCTGCTGCAGGACAGAAGTGTCTTGAAATGGATGTTAACATATGAAAAGGGCCATAAAGGCCTCTACTTTAAAACACTAGTCTGCCAAATAGTGTAAATAAAAAAGAAGGTGTTAAGTTTCAGGTTCCACATTTATAGCATAAAGATAACAACAGTCATCCACCTTCATATAAATTTTTTTTTAATCTCTTTCATCTAAGTGAAAATTGCAAGGTCAAAAAAAAACCCACAGGAAAAGAAATCATGGATTTTATATATTAATTTTGAAATATTTGTTTCTGTGGGACATAGATAATTTACTTTACTAGTACAGGGTAGAACCATTCCATCTTTCTGCAATATTACCATGCTAGACTTGAACACAACCAATTTTGTGGAAACCATTTTATTTCTGACTGCATTTCCCACCTGGTATGCTTTCTATTTCTTATGACACCTTTGTTTTACTGCCCTGGCTTTATTTTCATGAACCGTCAAATTGCTGATATTCATGTTCTACAACTTCTTATAGTATCCGGATTTACTGTTGTTGCTTACAATTTACCTTTTTTGAATTCTTCCTAATTTTCAGGAATTGTGTGATTGAATTCTGCAGGGCACATTACACACTGTAGTTAGTTGCTCCCTTTTCCACCAGTTTGGCAGCAAGATAAGGTGGCTGTGTACCAGCAGTTGTTCTACCTGTTTGGCAGATGACCACATTCCTCACTGTATCTCTAAACCACATTTGAGCAATGAGAAGTCATTAGAAAGCTCCACAGTGTGCTTCCTCCCCAGCATAAATCCAAAAAGCACAGGTGTGACACTGTGTTGCCTGATCTAGTTGAGAGGCATCCCGGCCCATGACAGGGAGGTCAGATTAAATGATCTCTAAGGTCCCTTCCAGCCTAGGCCATTCTATGATTCTATGATTCCACTAATTCAGGACATACTTCCAGTCACTCAGAACATAATACTCTAATAACATTAAACTGGCTTTTTGATGACTGTTACTGTTATCTTATCCTCTTAGGTTTCCTACTCTAATACATTTAATGGTTGGAATGAACAGGAAGTTTTTGATTCTGTAGGAGCTAAGTGATGATCTTCCTACACAGAAGCAGCTTTCCTACCATCTGTCCTAAGCAACAGCTGCACTAGCTATAGGCAGGTGTATTATTTGGTATACTTCTGGCATATGCAAATACCAGACTTTGTTAGCTTTGAAGAATCTAGGGAAAAAGGTTGGAAAAGTCAGAAAAGGTTCTTACTATGGCGTTTCTTTGTTTCTGCTTTACCTTCTTCTTTTGTTACTCCCAAGCAGCCCATTAATTCTTGAACTGACAAGGACTTATCATTGTTCACATCACAGTATTCTACAAACTTCTTCACACATTTTTTGGGTTTTGATTTCTTTCTTAGGAATCTCTTAAATGGCTTGATTTCTTTCTTGCCAATGTCACCACTGGAATTTTTGTCTAGCTGTTTGAAATACCAGTGGACCACTCTCTCTTCCAGCGTGTGATTTGGATCAGGCTCTGAAACCCTGAAACAGAAAACAAGAGTTTAGTCTTAATTCTGATACATAAATCTCAGTTTAAACCTTTATTTCAGAATAGTTAAATCACAGTCAGATGTTTTGTTACATGAACCTCTCTGCTTTTGGCCCCTAGCTTCCTGTAGTGAATCCCTCTTTTTTCACCTTGGCCAAATGATTTTACACTAAGGGCTGGAATCTGCTCTCAGTTAACTCTCTGAAACTGTGTTCAGGTCAGCACCATATTCAGAAAACAGTGCTTTGCCTTTTCATTTCCTGAAACAGAGAAAAGTGAAGATAGAAAAGAGAAAAACACAGTTTCATAGACGGCAGACACTTAAAACATGTAATATACTCAACTGAAGTAGGTCAACAGTCAGCATAGACAAATACCTAGGCTCCAATTACAACCCATGATGGATGCTTTTAGAGATAAAACACTTAAATGTATTGAATTCCAGGGTAAGTTATAACAATAAATGCCACCTACCACTTTCAGATGGTAAGCACCTGAACTTGCAGATGCCCAAAGTCTGACAGCAATTACGCATTTTTAATTCTGCCCAGGACTGTTGAAAGCATTGGTCTATTTTACAAGCAACTAGGCAAAATATGAATCAGGAAGGTAGCACACATTCATTAAGCCTGAGAGAATAAAGACTGAGATGCAGTTGCACCAGCAGCTACAGATAAAATCTAAGCTGGGTTGCTGATGAGAATTCAGCCACCAAGTGTATCTCTGTTCAGTGGACATAGTCCACTGTAATAACTTCAAAGCAAACTCTCCTAGATGGGTTCTTGGAAATTTACCCTTTGTGAAGGCAGAAAAGGAATTACTTCTCAAAGCCCCCAACAATTCATTCACCTCTGCCAGAATACTTTTAAAGACACATAAAAAGGACCTGAAACCCACCGGCTAGAAGACAATGATGGATCAGAAACTGCATGCACCATATCCGTGGACAATGCATCCAAAACACTAGTCAGGAATTCATTCTTCTTGGCCCCAGGACAACCTAGAAAAACAGGGTTTTTTTATTTTGTTTCTTTTTTTAATAACATTTAAATTCCAGCAGCATTTCAAACTCAGAGATAGATGTGACTCGCTGCACACGAATTCCCATGAAGTGTGAACAAGTTCATAACACAATTCAAATATAGGCATCTAAATTCAGGTACATATCTATAACAGAGAAGGAATAGAAAAATATCCTTTTAAATTCAAGCAAATGGCAATTCAGTCTGGATACCTTGTGTTCCTTTCTTTCAGTTTTGGCCATTATTTTTCCTTTTTTTGAGACATTTTTTCCATCGTTACAACTTTGTAACAGCAGAAGTTTGTACATGACAGACCATCTGAAACAGGAGCTAGAATCCACAGCCCAACGCTTCTCTCAGATTTCCACTTTTACTTGTCTAAACACACATTTTCTCAGTGCATTGGTTTTCTTCTCTGTAAAATGACAGGTGACTTTCTGCCTATTTCACTTTTCTTCTGGACAGGGGTTAACACCCACTATACGGCACCTAACCCAGTTGGATGCTGTTAGTTGGTACCTCATTTCATACTGTGCGATCCTATGATGATGCTAGACCATCCTCATAATTACATTCCCTATGCCACGAAGATTTTCTGTGAAAGAAACTGACAGCACATTCCAGACACATAATACGTCAGATAAATATATACTGAAAGATCCACTCTTGGAGCAGTGCAGCTGGAGCAGATAAATTCATCTGACAAGCACATGGATGTTGACACATGGAAGTTTGCTTATACAATACACCTGCATCTTCTCCTCTTCCCTAGAGCCCTGAGCCAAACACCAGGTCTTCCCCTAGCCCTCTAATAGCTGAGTTAAATTCTAGGATGATCCATGAGCAGTGACTTAGAGCTGACAAGCTTGAAGCTGGAGGCCATGGCAAGACTTACACAGTTCTGTGCTGGAGGCCTGTTTAGCCACAGCTCTGTTCTTAAGTGAGAAAGGGAAACACTTTGAGGTGTTGTAGAAAAGGAAGATTAGTCAATCAGTGAGGATTTGTTATTTTATTACACTTCTCAGCAACCTCTGGAGCAGGCAGTAGGATTGGATGAGCCTGAAAAGCCTAATCTTGCCCAGCAAATTATTTTGTAATACATCCCCTGTTGATACAATGAACCTGTCTTATATTAGCCCTTTGCTGTGTTGCAGCAAGAATAGCTTAGCTGTTATGTATAACAGCATCACCCACTACATATTATTGTCTAACATACTCATATAGTTATTAGTTTCCTGTCTCTTAGGCATTCACCCATTTTATTCTAGTAACTGTAAAAATCATATAGCAGGAATTCACTGAAGGAAATTTCATTGCACTAGAAGTACACACCAGAAAACAGTTGTTACTCTCCTAGATATGTTCGTCTTCCCTCAGATTTAACCAGGCTTTTTTCCCTCTTACAACTGGGGAAGGGGGTAAAGCTCAGCCCAACAGCTATGACTATAATCTTAAATCTGAGTTCAATGAGACAAGCACTTGAGCTTTCTCTGTAAGGCACAGAAATTACAAGGGTGACGAGAGATTAACAGGGAGGGACAGAAGACAGGTTTCTGGCAGCATTCAATGCTGCAGAATACAAAAAGTGCAGAATTCAAAAGCATATTCTCTAGAACAAAGAACTTGCTGGTAAGTAAGCCTCAGCCATTGCAACCACGTAATTAAATTGTGCATTGTAATTCAAATGAAACCATGTAACTTTGCATCTCACAAAAGAACATTTGCCCAGAGATGAGCAGGCAGAGCCCAAGCAGTTTCCTTGCAGAAGGCACATCCAGCTGCTAGCCTGGTGACCCACCTGAATCAAGTAACTGAGTCTCTGAGCAACCTACTGGGCTCAGCAATACGTCTTGCTAGGAAGCATACTTGGCCTGTGGACCAGAGATGGTTCCCTTCAAAGGACAGGCAAAAAGAGATCTATCTGAGGTTCTCTATATAGACCCATCTTGAATGATACAAACTTCATCCATTTTGTGCTGGAGTTGTGTTACTGTCATCAGGCAGAAGCCTGAATTCTGCTCCAAACATGAGTTGTGAACTGATATAGGACTTGTGGAAAATGCAGACAATAATACCTCAGCATGTAACAGCGCAGCATGATATGGCGACAAGGCAATTTATCTTTTTTTTCTTTCTCTGTCGTTTTTTTTGATAAAGTTAAGACCTAATTTGATTTAGGAGTTCCACCTGAATTTTTCATGTTAGTTATGAGTGCAGTCCTGAAACATCTGGAAGAAACAAAGATGTATGCTTTCAGTAGTTTCCACTGCTGTCCAGGGAGCTGCTGAGTATACATACGCTGCAGATGTAGAGATCAAAATCATGACTTAGCTTGCTATTTATGTGATACAGTTAGGCAGGGGAAAGTATCAACCGCTAAATACACAAGAAATCATGAGGAAAACAATCCACAGTTTAAAGGCTGTCTCTGACTATTTTCCCTAAGATTAAGAAAGATCTCTAAATGCATATTGCATCAAGTTGAAATAGCAGCTGACAGCAATAGAAATCTTCTCACAGAGAAGAAATCTTGCTGTTAAAACAAACACAATTGGCTGCTGTAAGACATTCTGAATTATAACTCTACCACTTAATGTAAAACGACACCCTGCAAAATACTCACCAGTTAAATACAGAGAAAATATTCAGTTTTTCCCAATTATAATTTTTGCTGATGTGCGGGCAATCATACAGCAATTTACCTCACAGTGAAATCTCTGTTCTTTGCAGGTGTTATTAACTCAGAATAATTCTCCGGTGGCCTCATGCTGAGCTTTAATTTTCAAAAAACTTGTGGATGAAATGGCAAGTCTGGGGGAGGTTTTGCCTGATTGTAATGAATAATTCACTCTTACTGGACTAAATACAGAAATACTAAGTCTTTATGGGAGCCTTATGCTTCTCACTATGGTTTATGTGCTTCAGTTTCTTCTTCTGCAGCTGCTTGTCCTGTGTGGACTTGACAGCTTACATAAATAATAATTTGTTGTTAAAGGGTTGAAGCTGAAACCACATGGAGGTAACCTATAGGTTCAGAGATGTAAAACAGAGTTGAGTGTTTGCTTTAAGGATAGTTTTACCCAGAGTAAACCTTAGACCAACAAACACATACCACAAATGATGAGAATATACAAACACATCATTTCAGCTATAATATAAAGGTAAGCAAAGAATCGTCATTATACATTATATACATCTCATATGTACACGTGTCTATATCTACCTTTAGTACTGAGGATAGATTTCTGGAGTTAAATCTGTGGGGCAGTTGTCTATAAACCTTCTAAAATATGCACCCAAGTGCCTTAGAGCTCCCTGCTTGGTTGATAATAATCTACTACTGTCAATCTTGGAAGATGATCTTTTACAGCACACCTGTAAAATCATGGCTAGAAAAGTATTTTGTTCATTTCTGTAAAAATGTGAACACAATAGATAAGATTCATCACTTTAGAAGGGAGTTTACATTTATCTTCCTGCAACAGAGAAAACTGTCTAGGGACAGTCACTCAAGTAATTAAAGGCATGAAAACTTCCAATTAGCAAATCTAAAGCTTCTTTTTCAGTCTCTGTTAACATATGAGGCTTAGCAGTGCACTCAAATACCACTGAAATACCTCTGAAGATTATAAATAAGTTTTGATTTGCCAAAAATCAGAATGATCAGAACTATTCATGTTTCTTTTGCAGCTTTGTTTTCACTGAAATATAGTGATATACAGGACAAAAGAATTTAACAAAGTTTTTCAGAGCTACTGGTTAGCCTGGAAAAGCGGACAATGCAAGGAAAACTTTTTTCTTGGACTTCTAGTCTATACACACATATATGTACATTTTAGGAGTTTATTTCTGCTAATCCATACAAATCACGAGTTTGTTTTTGTCTAGATATGCTGAGGAACCTCCTCATATTTCCGAGTTGTTCCTGTGCTCTTTCAGAGCCTCATTCCAGCAGAAAAGCCCTTCAGAAGATGAGCCTGGAAAGTGAAATTTGTAACTCTGCTGGAGACTAAAAATCGTGTCCTCAACAGAGTCAGTGGTTTTATGGCTCATTGCAGTTTTTCCCTCACTGCACAACATCCTTGTAACCTCTCACAAACAGTAATTATCTACCTGTTAGTCTCTAGCCTAGAGGGATTCCATCCTCCCCTCCCCTCCCCTC
>NW_009715716.1:0-778 GCF_000703405.1 Apaloderma vittatum | reverse complement strand
AACAAAGTGGTTTGACTCAGCTGCTCTGAATGTCTGGCATGGACAAAGCCTGAGTTTGGAACACCTCCTCTTTTGGTATGCGTCCCCTCACCTGGAGAGTCAGATAATCAATTCAGAAAGAAACCACAATAGAGAACAAACCGGGGATTGCCAGAGAATTTGGGCTTGTGTCATGGTTGTGTCATTTAAAAATTTAATCTATTTCTTTCCTAATCTAATTGGATTTTCATTTGAAACAATAAACTTCTGTTCCCAGAAGCTGTGATGCACAGATGCAATACGTGTTTAATTTGCTGGTCATGGCTCATCTGCTCTGTTTCCTGAAATTGGGGATGCCAGGGAGCAGGGATAGTTGCCTGCTCCGCAGGAGAAGGTAAGCCAGGGACTGACCGGGACAACGAGGCAGACAGGAGAAGACACCTGATGAGCGAAGGCAGCAATCCCTCAGCACACACACAAGAAGAGCGAAGCAGGATCACCAGCAGTGACCAGTCAGCCAACAACCCAGTGACTGCCAGAGGGAAAAGGATGCAGGGAATGTGGCACCACCAAGAACAATGGAGTAAGTGGACTGAGGGAACAATAAGCTGTATGAAGGAAAGTTTTACACTCATGCACACATGCAAACACACAGGTAACTGAGATTTGCCAAAATTAGCACTCCAGCGAGCCAGCATACTCACCCCTAGGCAAAGATGATGCTCTCCATCTAGTCCAGGGCTGGGTTCATCAGTGGCAGGCTGGCATCAACGTGTGACGGCTCCTCCTCAGGTGCCCT
>NW_009715715.1:0-818 GCF_000703405.1 Apaloderma vittatum | reverse complement strand
AATGGCCTTGAGCTGTGCCAGAAGAGATTTAGAGTGGAGATTAGGAAAATATTCTTCACCAAAAGAGTTGTCAAGCATGGGAACAGACTGTCCAGGGAAGTAACAGAGTCACCACCCCAGAGGTATTTAAAAGATGTGCAGATGTAGCGCTTAGCCACATGGTTAAATGGTGGGCATGACAGTGTCATGTCGACGGCTGGACCCAATGATCCTAAATGTCGTTTCCAATCTAAATGAGTCTATGATTTTATTCTACGATTCTAATGCATCCACTTAGTTACCAGTTTTACACTGGCAAAAGATTCAGACGAAATCCAGGCGAGGGAAGTTATTGATTTTGTATACCCTACGAGCACGAATTTCACTTCTCAAAACATTAACTTTAAAAAGTCAGCCAGTAAAAGACACTTATATGACTGAATTTCTAAACATATTGGATTGCTTAATCCCCATATTCCTCACCTTGAAAAGATGGTGTATATATATGTCATCGACAGGTATTTTCAGCTGATGAAATAGCCTCTTGGTGGAATTAAAATCAAACCCCTGAGCCCTGGAATCATTTTGAAGGATGGAAAAAAACCACGTATGAGAGATCAGGTTAAGGAAAGTTCTGGCCCATGTCATTGCCTTTTAATAGAGGAAGGTGTGGGAGAAGTGTAGGGTTTTTTAAACCTAAAAAGCTTGCACTTTGCTTTTCTCATACTCTAAAACGTATTTGTCTTCCCATTTCAGAGAATGCAGCAGGCTTTGAGCTACGCAGGAAGACATCTTTGTTCCATGCCTGGATGAGGGCAAAAGTGATGAAAAGGGACAGA
>NW_009715714.1:23113-28927 GCF_000703405.1 Apaloderma vittatum | reverse complement strand
GTGCAGCTGGGCTCCGCAAAGGCGCCGGCAGGGCCACGTGAGCTGCAGGCGCGAACGTGTCGGCCTCGGTCGGACAAAGGCTTTGATATTTTTTCGGCTCCTCATGCAAAAGACCGCGGGCACATGCTCTTAAATGCGTTTCCCCAATTTGGGCTGGAGCTTCAAAAACCGCCAGGCTTACATCAACCATGACAAAATTTAATTCCACCCCCTCCCCTTTCTGAATTTCGGATGATAAAGGATCAACAGTTATGTCTGGAGTAGGGAGGGAGATATTACACACATCTTGCTTACAAAACAGCTCTGGTTTTCATGAGACAAGTTTATTTTCCTCCCCCAGCCCCTGACGAGCACATGACAACCGTACAGAATAAAAGCTCAACTCCTTCGTTCTGCTCACATTCACTCAACATTTGCTCTAATCAATTATCTTATTTCATGCAATAAGAAAAGAATGAGATTCCTGTTATGCAGCCATAATCAGTTACAGTACGAAGCTGTGTCTGTGGAACATTTCTGATTTCGAAAACTACTCATGTGCTCAGCCCTCACGTTTCTCTCACAAAACGCTGGGCTTTTGCGCAGCTTGACTCTTCCCTTTCCCCCCCGCCCCACTCTTGAAAAATATTGAGGGCACGGTCTGGTCCGAGATGCCACGTTCTTACCCCGCAGAAACCAGCTGAATCGCACCGTAAGGAAACACACTGACCCTGGGAGCCAGGCTCTGGGGTTTTTTTTTGGTTTATTGGGGCACAACAGCGTTAGCGGGTGTCCCCTCGCCCCCGCAGAGGAAGGCAGAAGAGCAGAGGGTGCTGCACGTGCCCGGAGGAGGAGGAAAGTCCCACCTTCACACGAAGGGCTCGATGTTGATCTCTAGGGCAGAGCACGGCATGGTGAGCTCAAACTTGGTGATGACATCGGGGTGTAGGACTCCGAGTTTCCCGAGGCTTTGACCTCTGGCAAAGATCTCGGCGCAGCGGCCGGGAAAGAAAGCGGAGCCTGGAAAGAAAGGGAGAGAAAAGTCGATACGGCTGCGGGCCCGAGACGTCAGTAGGCATTTAAGGTGGAGAACAAAGCGCTCGTGTTCTACCCCGAGATGCTCAGGAGGGGCTCTCACTTTCCTGCAGCAAGAGCTGTCATGATTGATAAGAGAATGGAGACACTTTGAGTTAAAAATCAAAGGGGAAGCCCAAAGCGCGGGCGTTTTCCACACTCCACCTGTTTTGACTGAGTTACCCCGCGACAGACACTGGCACGGCTACCAAAATGAAGAATTTTTGCAGGCTCCAGGCTAATAAACACCTGAACGTTTCCCACTTTACCCTGTTTAAGGAAATGAAGGCTGCTGTCATCTAAGGGGTAAGCGGGCGCGTAATTAAAAACAACCTGCATTCCTCATCTGGAGGAGAGCTTGTAAGCAGCTTCACATCCCCTGTAGAACTGCAGAATGATGAAAAAGTCAAAGGGAGCCAAAGATCATCTTCCTCTTCCCTCAAACCAACCAAATGTTATTCAGGAGTGGAAAAGGAAAAGAAGGAAAAGGAAAAGAAAAGGAAAAGGAAAAGGAAAAGGAAAAGGAAAAGGAAAAGGAAAAGGAGAAGAAGAAAGGAAGAGAAAAGAAGAAAGATAAAGACAAAAAGAAAAAGGAAAATAAGAAAAAAAAAGCAAAAGAAGAAAAAAAGTTGAACTGGTCGAGAAGAACCTGGAGGAGCTGTGAAGACTTTTTCAAGGCACCCAGCGCTTCAGCGTCCTCCAAGAGGGTCGCAGGAATTCCTGAACGACGACTTACTCGCCGGTTGCTCCGAATTCTACTGAAGGTTTGGGATCAGCTCAGGAAATTCTACCACATTTACAAGGAAGTCTTATAAGAAATAAAAAAGCCATCAAGGGCCAAATGAAGCCCAAGCCTCAGTAACATTCTCAGGAGGCTGATCGCTAGCGGTCAAGCCCGGAGACAGGTTCTCTGTCGGCTGCCCGAGGGAAATAGTTCATTTCAGAAGTGTCTCCCAAGAGGTCTGCAGCCAGAACTTGCAGCTCCAAGAAAAAGAACAGCAATTAGGTCTTTGTCTTGTCCAACATGCCGCGAGCGCCAATTACCATCACCGGGTGCCTTGTGAAACCTGACGGCGGCGGTCAACGAGGACGGCACCGTTACCTAAAGGCTGCTTAGAAGAAACATTCAGAACTGGGGAGTTTCACGTCTCAGACCGACCGCAAGAGAGACACAAACGAGAACTGCTCCAGCCCCGGGACGCTGCCGGCGCGTGACTTTGGCCAAACAGACACTTGCCGCGCTGGTCCAAGCCCAGCGTTCAAGTAAGACTCGGCGGAAACGAATTTAGAAAAGCAACAAACGCCCCGCGTGTGGATCGAGCCGAGAAAACATAACGTCAGAATAAAGTGCCCTTGTTGTGGGTGGCGAAACTCGACCGTAAGCTCCATTTGGCACGAGAGCAAGAACCGAGCAGCAGTTAAATCACGTTGGCACGGGACCCCCCCTATAAAATTATAGGGGGAAAAAAGAGCTTTGACACTGCAGCTGGTTAAAAAAGCTGCGTGTGTCTGCCTTGTCTCGTCTTCTGAGCTGCCTTGGGAAAACCGCTTTGGCTTTTTGGCACCCGGTTATATCATGAGACTTCCCCGGTTTTCCGCTCGCTGCAGACAGCTGGCTGGGGCGGCAGATAAACCCGCGGTCAGTCAGTCAGCTCGGCACTGCCCAGGATTTGGCGTTAGCAGGCGGCAGCGAGGCTCTGCTCCGCCGGCAGCACCTCCGCCCTCGCAGGGCACTAAATTCCTGACGAATTTTGAAACCTGACGGCAGTTCGGGACGTTGTATCGGCAGCTGTGAAACGGTGACACGATCTGTGGTGCAAAGCGAAGCATCGGCCGATGCCGGACCAAGATATTTCACTCCGCGCGTGGTCGCGGTGAAGAGGCAAACGTGTCATTATTATCAGGTGGGAACGTCACGTGCAGAAGGCAGGACCTTCAAAAACCCCCTCTCCATTTCTAGAGAAGCTGACCCGGCAAACGAAGGTTGTGCCCGACGCTTGCTGGGGGTAATTCTGCGACTCGTTAAGAGCAGCCGAAACCGGCAAATTAAAAATGAGAAATCCTGTGAAAAGCTTTAGGGTTCCCATCTGTCCAGCTGACCCGAGAAGAATTAGGTTTACGGAGAGTTTATGAAGTCTGCTTTAATAATGAAACTGTTGTCAAAGTGTGCTCCTGCCTGCCAGAAGGGCCTCCAGACCGCGCCGGGGGCACCTCAGGCCTTCCTCATCTTCATGACTCTTCCTCTGACCGTGCATGTGGGGTGGGAGGGAGGTTGCCCGAGACCTGGTCCAGGTGTCTCTGCACATGACGTGTGTCACGGAGCAAATGCAGATTTCTGAGCGAAAAAATTCAGGCGAAGCATGTAAAGGAAGAAAAATACTCAGAAAAAACCATGAAAAATCAGGAGGGGGAATGACAAATGAGCATTTTGCAGCCGGGGGGAGCGCTTTGACTGAAGGACCAACCACGGCTACAAAAGGAGACCTGAGGAGGAGGAAGCAGCTGTGCTGAGGAGCAGCCGGGGGCAGGAGGAGCTGGGCAGCCCCCAGAGCAGCAGAGGAACCAGAGGATCCCTCAAGCTACCCAGAGAGCACAGGTGAGGGTTTATTTTTGTCCTGATTCGCGTGTTTCTGGTGTCACGAAGTGCACAGCAACGGTGGGTTAGGTTTCCAGCAAAGCTTGTGTCAATTCTCAAAGTGTAAAACTTGAGTGCGAGAGTTAAGGCTAGTTGTACCACCAAGAACCACAGATCGTTAAAAAAAATCGCCGCTTGCTCTCTTGGACCCGTTGCTCTCGGTGCAGTCGCACAAATAGCTCTTCAGCACCTTGGTCGGCGGTTGGGCTCCCCCTGCTGATGGGGACCTACGCGACGTGGGGGGAAGCCAGAAGGCCGAGTGCTGGAAATCCACCTCGAGTGCTGGAAATCCACCTCGTAGTAACTGTCGATGGCCTAATGGGTGGTTACGAGAAGGGCTGGGGTGAAATCCAACCCGCGCTCCTAACGAAGCCGGCCGCGTCTTGCGCTGACATACGACCCGCTGGCAGGAGACAAAAGCCGCGTCTCGTGGCCGCAAGTTAGAATTCAATTTCCAGTGTTCAGCGACGTAGAAATAATACCTTTAATTAAAGCTTCTTAGCACGCCCTCAGAAATCTGTCAGTGCCTCTCTGCGTTCAGGCGACCGGGGCAGCTTTGATTGCTCTGGGGTAATTCTTTGGCCAATAATCCAACCGAGCGTGTCATCCTGAGCGCGTTTTCTGGCTAATTGACCCTCAAAGAGCCCCGAGTTCCCTCTGCTCTTTGTTGTCAAACACCTTGCGCGGCTTCTCTTGCCTACCTGAGCTCTCCTGCCCTTCCAGCAGGACTAGATGAAAGCAGCACTCTAGGCCTGCAGCCGCCCGGTTGTTGCTGTAACTGGAAGGCCCGTCGGAAGCTGCGGCTTAGGGAGGTAATCGAGGAGAGCTCACCTGCCTCCCAAGGCTTTTCATCTTAATCCTCCAGCCCCTGAGTCACTCCAGCTGCCCTTTCCTTACCTCGTCCTGACCCACCTGGTGGAGCATTTCACCTGCACCAGGTTGGATGGAATTTAGGTTTGGTGGGGTTTTTTTTTTCTTTGTAGGATCAGGTTCTTCGCATTTCCGACCAATTCCTTCTGCTGGCAGGTACCTCAAAGGCAAAGCCAGAGGACGCTGCCGGGCCAGTCAGTATTTTAAAAGGCGACTCTCTTTTCTTGCCCATTTTTCAAGGGCTGTCAGGCTCCCAGACCTTTATGCAAAGCAACAGCAACCTCAAAATCACGTTGTCATGGGGCATCACCTCAAGTCTTGCACGATTTTTGGAACACCCTGACAGACCCGTCTCATTCAAGTTGCCTGTTGTCAGCTCTTCTTTCCCCACGTACTCTCAGGCTCAGAAAAACCATCTTTGGGGATATTTATTAACTTTAGTTCCCTGGGTTGTGACTCCTGACTTAAAGCTGAGCCAGGACAACTTCCCAGATCCCACCCAACCGTAATGACAGGCTGGGAGATTCAAATTGCTGCAATCAGGTTAATTGATGTAGATTTATTCCCCTCCTTTAAATAAAATAGTTAACACCTGAAAAGAAATAGCTGTGTAACGTGAATTAACTCTGCCTAAAGGATGTTTTCCATTCACATTTCTCCCTGTGGTTTTTTTTTTTTCTTGAAGCCTCCACATCCAGGGCACAGCAGGGCAGGGCAAAGGGACAATCAATTATTTACCCGCGCTGGTACACTGGGTATCCAAAAATAGAGTCGAATATTGGAGTCCTTGTGCAGACAGTGAGGCTGGGAAAGAATCACCCACAAGTTTGCCGCGGAAGGTCAATTAATCATCTCCTCGTGTTACAACCAGGTCGGTGGCTGCGTTTTTACTGACCTGCATCTCGGGAGGGTGTGAGAACTTTTCTGTTTCTTAAGAGCCCTCACACGTAACTCTACAACTGAATTATGCTCTATCTGCCCATATTTAAGACCATTTAGGGATTAATGATACTGTTGTACAAGTTAAAACTTAGAATGTGGGTCTGGAGCTCCTCTTTATTTGCCCGTGTTTCTCTCGGGGACTCAGCAGTGTTGCACACGGAAGGTTATTTGGGTAAACCCACCGTGCTCCTGCCATCCCTAGCGGAAGGTGACGTTTGGGTGGGTGCTGAGGTTCAGGAAAGGAGATGTTTTGGGTCACTGAGCTGGGTAACAGGGTTTCACGTGGTGCTGGAGTACCCCGGCGGCTGCTTAAA
>NW_009715714.1:21838-23084 GCF_000703405.1 Apaloderma vittatum | reverse complement strand
GTCTTATCCCAGAAATTGATTTTCGCGTCTAAAGCTCAGCACATCGGTGTTGGTGTGGCGGCTGTGAGGAGCAGCAATCCTACACTGGAGCTGAGAGCTACCGTGGCACAGCTAAGCTTTGCTTTCAGGCCAGTTTTGTCTGATTTATCCGAAATGCTACACTTGACCCTGTCTGAGAGGCACAAACCTGAGCTGATATGACATCACAGCTATTTATAACAGCAGAGAAGTCCTCATCCCAAATAAGGCTTTTTTTTTAACACGCCTTGCTATTCCACTTGAGTTAGAGAACACAAAGCCTCGAATACTAAAATGCTTCCCTTCTCTCTGCTCCACGACTGTTTTATCCCCTTTTAAGTATCTTAAAACTCTTGACTGAGCCACCCTACCCTCCCCATGACTCGACGCCGAGATAAGTAAGAGCCGCCTGACGTTACGCTCCTGCGGTGACTGCGTCTTGTGCCTTTCTGCGAGCAACTCGACCAACTGCCACGGAGCACCACGCCGTTAACTGATGGATCTCGGCAGCCCCTGGAACTGTTCATCACTCAGCTTTAGCAACTAAGACTTAGATAAACGCCAGAACGTGTATGTGGGGTTAAACGCGCTGCCCCTCTGCCTCGCAGCACCGTTAAAAATCAAACCAGCTTCGCTACGAGCGATAAATTTGATGATCCTGATTGCTAGCACTAATATTAATTAATATTTTAGTGCAAATTAAGTGGTGTGGGCGCTTGGCTGGCCTCCAGCTGTAGCAGGCTGTGCGGGAGGCGGAAACGGAACCGCTCCCATCGCTGCCCCCGCTCCTCGAGGAAGGAGCCGCGCGATTTGCTGCTATTTCTGCTGCCGGCTCGGATGAATCACTGCTTCTTCTAGAGAAGGGCTTTGCAACGTTGAAAATAACAGTGTATGGTGGAGAAATAATTTGCTGTATCAAAACGTAAGGAGACGGGGCAGGGTGGATAGAAACGACCTGATTCTGTGTTGTATAAGCTGAGCTGTGCCAGACGTTTAAAACTCCAGATTTCCCATCTGACAGACGTATGTATGATTAAAAAAGGGAGTTGCCTTTGCAGGGGGCAAGAGAATTACGTTCTGAAGAGGCCTCCCCACTAAAAGAACAGGAGAGGGGCAAAGACTCACTGTCAGGGAGAAGAAAGCAGCACCTCGAGCTCAGGAACCCGTTGGAAATAAATCCCAGTAAATGGGAAATAAGTCTGCTCACAAGCCCGGCTGAACCTTTTGT
>NW_009715714.1:4446-21807 GCF_000703405.1 Apaloderma vittatum | reverse complement strand
AGGAATGCCTAAAGTACTTTTTTCATCTGGGGGGAACAGACAGTATTACTGAATGCAATAAGGTGTCTTCCAGCCTGCTGAAGAACAGGACTGCTTACACCTACCAAGACTAGGAGGAGCTGCTGGAAGCTTTAGGCACTGGCCTGATGGTGCAATTCTCAAAGCAAGTATCTCGGCTGCTGCTCTTAACTTCTGGTAACAAGGCTGGGAATTCTGCGGTGCTAGAAAAATGTTCAAGTGGTGCCAGCATCCCCAGGTGGGTGACTGAGCGATCCTGGCTAAGGGAAAAAGAAAAAAAAAGGTCTGGGAATTGGCAACTGTGAAACTCAGAGGGCTTGAACACAGTTTCCAGCTGATGTCTTTTCATGAAAACAGATGTTGCCAAACAAATGTGATGGTCTGCCCAGCTTGTCACTGGAAGGACTATAAACACAAGGACGCAGCTGCACCTACCAAGTGTGTCTGAACGCCAGCTCAACGGGCTGAGAATTGACTGAGGCCTCCTAGGACGTCACAAACGGCCCTTGGAGGCTTTGCAGTCAAATTGGCACGCTTCCCTCAGTCAATGACTGACCCAGACAGGCAACCGAGAGGCCAGGATTGCCCTTAAGAGCAAAATAAAACCGGTATTAATAACGCCAAGGTCAGCACGGGCGCTACTGTCCAGTCCCTGCGCGAACGCAGGCGTTAGTCCCAGGCTTCCCGCCTCTCTCTCGTCTTGCCAGTTGAGGTTCACGGGCTGAATCTTCTTCTCGGGTTGTTTGTTGTGTAATTATTCTTATAAAAGCAAATGTTTATTGATGCTCTTAGTTACGGAGATAACTATTACACCTCTAATTTCACAGCTAAACCTCACCAAATGAGAAGCCATTACTCTGATTTACTGTGGAATTAAAATTTTCTACACTCTGCCACACCTCTCACTTAATTAAATAAGGGCAGTAAAAGAAGGGAGTGCATTTTCTCCCTAATTTTTTTTTTTTTTTTGGAAAGACAACTGTCAATTACTGCAGGAAGCAAGACTTAGCCTGCATTTAAGTATGCATTTATGTTGAACGCAAACAGGCTTCCCAGCTTTACTGAGCCATTGATTAGCCTAAAAGAATGAATTTCCTGAACATTTACTTTAAAAAAAAAAAAAAGGCTTTGATACAGAATTCCCTGTCAGTATTTCCTGAGCCTGCTTTTAGGCTTTTTAGTCTAAGTAAGACTTTACTACAGACCCAAATCACCTCCTGTGATTGTGGTCCCGACTTTTGGAGGAAAAAAAAGTCATCTCAGATCGTCATCCAAAAGCACAGGATGACCAGAATTGCTGTAGGAAACGTACCCGTTTCTGCAGAGATTAAAACCTGAAATTAAGAATGCCTGCTAATGTAATTACCACAATGCCTCCAGCTTTCAATTCAAGGGAAGTGAAACCAATGAAAGTGAACCCCCAAAATAATTTTATTAAATTACTGGATGATCTATGACCAAATTTCTTGGCTCTTTCTACCCGCATTTTTCTTGTCTAAAAAATGAAATTCTGTTTACTTAGCGGTAGGATTCACTAATGCATCAGAGTCCGTTCTGTGCATTTTAAAACAAGGGGTGGCATTCCAGTTCTGTCTTACAACTTTCTAATTGTGCGTATTTAGTGGCAATAGGAAAAAAAATTAATTGTACCAGTAGTAAATTTAAGAAACTGAAAAGCAGCAGGTACCAAATGGACATTTGAAATCCTTGAATTCTGTCACTCCAACCCCTCTCTTCCTTAAGGCTGCTCTAAACACCTTCTCTCCATTTACTGCCTGGCTCAGATTACACCCAAGTGTGGTGCAAAGGCCAGGGGAACATCACAATTTCACCCATATTTTCTAGCATCTGTACTTCTTTCTTTTCCACAGGTGTTGCTATAAAGGCAAAGAGGCGCTGACCCTGAGGTCGCGTCGCGGGGCACTTAGGTGTCGGGGGACAGAAGGAGCTTAAATAACCGTGATTTGCACATATGGACCAAAGAGGACCATAGTGCAGGCATTGCTTTTTCCAAAATGAGTTTGGAAAAGAGCAAATATGTCTCCGTTCATTGCTCATTTAAACCAACTATTTTTCCCCCCTGTGTTGTTTTCCAGTAATTACTGGAACTATTTTAATCAGTTGTATGAGGAATGAAACCAACAGGACTAAACCTCTGCCTTCACGGTGTTGCTACTACTGCCAGGTTTTGTGTAAGATCACACACAGAGAAGGTATCTGGGCTCTTTCCAAACCCGAGCTGTGGGATAAACCTATTTCTCACTTTTAATTTGGTGCAGGCAATCAAAAAAGCGTGCTCTGCAACGATGCATCTAGAAATCCAGGGATTTAAAACCTCTGAAGTAGCTTGCGCTGTTCTTCTGCATTATTTCACTGTCCTGCAGTCTCTTGTTACAGGATATTTTACTTTTTTTTTCACTCAGCAATTGACCTTTATCATAATCTGCTGATGCTTTCTCCCTCACACATGCTTAATTGAGATGGCAAAGCAAATTAAAAAACGCCCCCAAACAACAGCAACAACAAAGGGTTGGTGCAGTGACACCGCACTCACGATGGCATTAGAGTATGAGCCATCTGCATGGGCGCCAAGGTGAAATTCCCATGTCAGGAGAGCTGCAGGGAGCCCACGTGCCGTCCCAGGAGAGTTTCTGAATCGCTGGCGAAACAGAAAGTAGGAGGCACTTTTTTTCTGTAGCAAAAAGCCACAAACTGCCTGTACTATATTGCACGTGACGAGGTGTAATCCATCCTTCACGCTGAACGCGTTGCAGAGCGACGGCCTGGGAACGCGGGGATTTCACGTGGGCGTTAGGAATCCTGCAGCGTCAGGAATACTGAACGGCACCAGGATCTAGAAATAACTTCTTTGCTGCGAGGATTACTTTTTGAGGTTGTCTCTTGCAGCTTCTCGAAGCCAGCCCTTACATCATCGAATGCTACAGCACGTAATATAAACCTCCTGCAAATGCTTTTGGTACTGAAGCAGAAATCGTGATAGGTCTATTGAAAAAATGAGCGAGAGGAGAGTTTTGGAAAGGAATCGAGCAGTTGGGTTTGACTTCAGTGAGGATGCAACTCCCAGAGGTGCTTCTAACCTTGTCTTCCTTAAAATAAGTAGCTTTGCTATTACCTGTTCTGTGCTTGGTAGAATTAAAAGGAGAAGTACCGCTGTTTAATTGCTCCTCTTGTCAAGCTGGGAATCCCCTTAATCCAAACGAATCTTTGAATGTCTGGTCTAAATACCACTGAGCAAAATAGCACTTTGCCAAAAAAAAAGCCTAAAAACAATGAAACAAACAAAACCCAAGCAAACAGGAGGAAAAGTGTCAATATACGTGACACCAATGTGCATTAAAGCACCACTGCATTTATTTATGCCGTTCTTTAAGGCAGCAGAACAGATCTGGTGCTGCTGCCTGCTCTCTCGCACCAACCTGTGACTCTTGATGAAGGAATGGGGTCAGCTCGCTTGCTCGCTCTCTTACATGCGTGTGCACACACACAGAGCAGATTTTTGCACTTAAGGATGTTATTTTTAATTCATGGGCAGTTCGCCCTGCCTGGAGAAGGAAGAAGGCTGTTACACAACTCCTGGTCCAAGCAGCAGCTTTGGTCTCAAAGATGCCAGGTCTTTGAATACAAGATATGGACTTATATCTTCACAGGAATATGGACAGAAAAGGTACTCGTGAATACAAGCTGTCAAGCCATAAACTAAAAGATGAGGTGTGAGAATTTGTGTCTTTTTCCAGGCACTGTTAGCCAAGGAGACTACAGTGGCATATTTATCAATTCAGGGCGTGCCCACCCACCCCTGCGACTGGCGGGTTAATTCACTGTAGGCGCCTGTGGAGCTCAGGGCATACGCTTTGCTGGGAGTCTCTCTAAAAAGCTGTCAACTTGCAATTGGTATAAAACTACTCACAGGAAAACAGCAATCCCATTTTACAGTCAGTGAATGCCACTAATGCCTTTTTACTATTGTTTTGTCACACTGTGATACGAGAGAATATATTATAACGTTAATCCTTAAGTGCCTGTGGCTGGGGACAACCAAAAATTCACCTCAGGCTATCAGGGAACGCCTGAGCTCCAGGACAACCTCTGCTGGACACGGCAGCTCTGTCCTTCTTACCTTCAGTCGCCTTGATCGTGTAGCCCTTCTCTTCGTCGGGTGGTACCTGGAGAAGCTGCATGACCCTGTCCAGCAAACCGTGGATAATCTCGAACCCCGGGCTCTTGTTGTAATAAACGGCACAGAAATGCCTGTAGTTTCTTGCACCGACATCTGGAGAAGGAAACAGTGATGTTAGCTGGGATGCTCTATCACACTTTCAACCTTGCCTTTCGCATCGGATTTCTTCTGCTGTACTGCGAGGCACCTGGGCTGAAAGGAGAAACGAGGAGGCAAAGTGGCTTCTCTGACACACTTGCTGAATCATCTGAGGAAATAACGAGATTGCTTTAACCCCCAGAAATCTCACAGTCAGAAATGTGAAGAAAGATTTCAAGTTTCCTGGGCCTCCAGCAGGAAACAGGGTTGTAACACAGAAGTATCTTCTATTCAGTGACAGGTACCCAGAAAAAACAGACTCGCCCAAGTGCAGCTATTCAGTAAGGACGAAGAAACATGCGATGCTGGTGGGAAAACTAAATATTTTTAGAACCCAGCCTTCTGAATAGCAGCTGATGCTTTTCATCATCATCTTGGACATTGCCACAACCAAGTGACAACGAAAAACGAGCTGAACTGCCCAACTCAACGAGCGTCTCCCACTCGGGAAAGTTCCTTAAGTCAAAACCCTGCCTTCTCCCTGCTCTAGGTTTTGCTGTCTTACTGATTTCATCAAAAACTCCTTGGTGAGGACTTGTGAGCTTAAATACAAGCCAAAAACTTTAGCACTCCTTGAGCCTTTCCTGAACTGTTAATATCTATCACGTAGGGAATTAGATATTATTTTAAAATTAAATTTACATCTCGTTTATTTGCTCCAACTAACCATTTAGCAGTGAAAAATTTATCGAAAACTAAACAGGGAAGCATTTACCAAGTGGCCAGAAATAACGTGGGTGAAAAAGGGCTGCCGAATGCAGGAGCAAGAGCCTGCACAAAAGGTGAATGAAAGCTTTTCTTTATGAGCCAAAAAGTCCTTCAAAACTTCTTGGCGACAGAGCTGCAGGTTCTCTCATCAGTCACGGCGAGCTGAACTTACTCTGTTCTGTCACTCGGGATCTTTATGTCGTGCCCTGACAATAACCTGCGGTGTTAAATAATGCTGGAGTCCCCAGTCCTGAAGTTAAAATGGCAACGTGGAGAAGCAAAGGCTACAGAGAAAATATCAGTAAATGTGACATCAGATTTCTGCTCTGAGCACGCTGGCTCCTCGGCCCCATCGTGTCTCCGTTTCCCAGCTCTAAGATATCAATCAGCAATTAGTCACGAGGGGTGGATAACTTATCTTCATGTCGCACTGAGCAGCAGAAGAGAAGAAATGTTTTGGCCCTTCCCTAAGACCACGTGGGCTTTGGGCTGGATGTTCGGTAGAATGATTTCCTTTTATTTTTACTTTTTTCCTGCAAGCCGTTTTACCCTAGCAGAATTTGTAACAACCACCTGAATTTAATTTCATTAGTCTGAATTTTAACTTCATTATTGTTCAGATAGCCAGCGGTGTCTTCATATCGCTACTGTGATGAGTGCGAAATAAAGCACACTCAAAAATTTTTATACCTCAGGTTTTCAGTCGTAGAAATCCTTGGTTATAAAAATCCGTGTGTTATAAAACGTACTCCTTTACCGAGTTCTGCTGCAACACGAGAAGTTCCTTCGCTACAGGCGATGGGAAGAAAAAGAAAAGCAAGCTCTGCGAACTGCAGGCAAAAGCTGGCGGCTGTTAGAAATGCTTCGGTTCCTTATAACTCACTTAAGAGATCTCTTGTGTCATGCCATGAAACATTTCTTTTTTTTTTTTTTTAAATGAGCCTGCCAAGTCCGTCAACCTAAATTACCCACATATATATATTTCTGAGACTTCAAAGGCCTTCCCAGGGATGCTGCTGAAAAACAATCCCGAGGATGGGCAGCTGCTGGGGAATCTGCCGGGCAGATAAAGCAGCGCTGTGCAGTACCCAAAATTAGAGATGCTTCGGGAAAACGACTTGGCCAGCGGAGAGGGGGGCACCTGCTCGTTTAAACTCATCTCTCTGCCTCACAAAAATCCCTATTTTCCGCACTGAACGGTTTGGAAAACCGCTTCGAAGTACGGCGGCAGCCGCGCTCACAAATGATGTAAATCGTGCTAAACGCGTGTTCTCTGCCATCACCAGTCGGAGGTGATTTTTTTTTAATGGATTAATTTCTTTCCTTGTGGTGAAAGGAGAGAAAAAGGGTATTTTCTGTTAGGACTGGTGATAGGAAGCGGTGATTTTTGGGATGAACTCATCTAACTGTCCTCCCAGGAGTGACTCTCTGGTGTTAGGAGCTCGCCACGCAAACGTATTCCAAACCGGCGCATTTCCTCCCGCCTCGAGCAGAAACGTCTCTGCTCCCATTCGGTTCCATTTACCAGAACTAAATCTGGCGCACGTTTTGCTCATTTAGGACGTCAAACCTTCCTGCCAGATCCGTCTGGAGAGAAGCACGGTCAGTTCACCTTGGCAGAAGGTATTTTATTAAAACCCAGCGCGTTTCAAAGAGCTGGGTCCGTTCACACATGAATGACTGCAGGATGCCATTTCACATACAGTTAGTATCAGTACTCCTTTGACCCAGGCTTTTTAAATTATTAATTGGCAATTCTGCATGCCGAAATCATGAAATAATAAAATTAAATTAGTCAGTCTGATGACATAAGCGTTCTGCAGGAAATCTCATTCCATATGTGAGGGGACAACCCCAGGTTGTTCAGCGGTTGCAGAGTTACCAGTTCTTGCTTTCTCCCCTTGCAAACTGCTCATTGGGCAACTTTGATTTCTTTTTCTTTGGAAATGAATTTGGGAAAGACAGTAGTTATTCTAAACACAACCTGAAAGCCAATCTCAGACACCGTTCAGAGCCTGCGAGCGCTCGGCCCACGAGAGGGCTGCCCGAGGGCACAGCGTGCAGAGCTCCTGCCCCAGGAGTCTGCATCGAAAGCTTTCGAGAGCTACGCACGAAATAAAAGTAGAATCGAACTTGCAAATTTTATAAAGCCAGACTGAATGAGCTGCTTAATCCAAGAGAAACAGCCCTGCTCTCGCTGACGCGGTTCTGCCAGCTGTAGCACGGGCTTGTTTTCTAACTGCACGCCCCACGAGGAACGAGCTGCACCACCAAACTGTCTGCATTTAATAATTTAAAAAAAAAAAAGGCTATGCGGTTTGCTAAAATGGGTAATTTTGCTCAGCAAGGCTTTTTTTTTTTTTTTAAAAGTAATCTACAAATTAAATTCATCACCAAAGCAATTTACTTGCCATTTTGTTTATGCCTTATATAAACCTTTGTTTTGCAGAGCCCAGATACCTTCAGACACAACCACTAAAATCTGAAACCAGATAATGGAATAACAGAACCATTTCTGCTGCCGAATTTGAAGTGATGTCAGCCTTTTTCAGAGAGGCAAAACTTCGGAGTTGTAACTCCGTGTACATGCACTTCCCAAAAGTTGTACCTTCTACGCTCCTTCTCCCCAATATGCTATACAGAAAGAAATGAATCAGTGTATTTTAGACACATTTTTAACGTTTAAAAATAAATGTTTATAGTTCGTTTTACTCTGCGCTTTTTCCAGATAAGAAAGATAATTTGAAATTTTGATCCTGCAGAGTGAAATCAGCGCAAAGAGGCCCCAAAACACAGGAGGGATTTCAGGGAAGCTTTTGAAAAGGGAACGAACTGCTTGGGCCGCTTCACGCAAAACAATTAAGGTTACAGGACAACTCAAAGGCAGTCACGCTTCCTTCGCGTTGTTGGATGAGGTGGAAAGGAAAATCTTGTTGTAGATGAGAGGGGAAATTTTATACTGCCGAGCTTTTTTTTAATCTATTCCTACAGCCTCGCTCTGTTCTTTACCCCATATCTGTGCTACTGATCGCGGTCTCTGTATTGGTTGTCGGTTTTGCAGAAGGTAATTTTGGAGAACAAAGACAAACAGTCCTGTAGCAGTTTTCCCTCATGGGAAGTACTTTTCTCTCACGGGTTACATGCCAGGAACCCTAGATTAAGAGCAAGTAAGAATGGGTGCATCGATGTCAGCGACCCGGAGCAGGTCCTTTTTCGGTGACAAATCGCCTCACGTTTATCCTGGCAGTGTTCCTGACAGATTTTAAGGGGTGTGTAGATGCCTGAAACTATTTGCAGCACACCTACGTGCACTTTTGGGAGGGCATTTAAAATCACTCTAAAATCTAGTCTATTGTGGCAATCTCTCACCTGATGCACAAGGGAAATAAAGAATCATTGTAGTATGTAACAACTTTCTGACAAAAGAAATACAGATGTAGGTAGTAATGCCATTCGGAATGTCAACAGATTTCCATTATGAAAGATTCTGAAGATCCTTCCCTTACCTGTATTAGGATCTTTCACTACAATGTCAGAAATCTCAAAGAGTTTGAGAGGCAGGGGCATCTTTCGGTTGGCAGCGATGGTTTTCAGGAGCCCAGGAAGGAGGGTTGTACGTGCCACCTGCAGGACAAACACGGATTCTGCAAGTGAAACAGCTCATGTTCCCTTCCTTACATTTTTAATTTTAATTTTTCTCATTTGTGACAAGAGTTTAAAATTAGTCAGGTGCAAGTGCTGTGCTTATGTTCAAGCATCTTTGCTTCAGAGTTATTAAACTTGGAAATGGATGTTCTCTGCACCTTCCTTCTGTGTTTCCCGTGAGCTTAAAAATGGGCGTCGTTTCACAGATGCAGAGTAGAAAAACAACACCGAAAGAAGGGCAAAAAAATCCCCACAGGTTTAATACCACTTATGCAAAGGGCAAACAGTAAGTGCTATTTGGGAATATGAAGTGCTAACTGAAATATTATTTTGATACCTCCTGATGTTAATCAGTGATGGAGGATACGCTTTTAGGTATTTTCAGAATTGCTGAGCTCTCACTCTCTGCTGTGGCAAAGACTGAATAATCTAGGAATGAGTATTTAAATACTTTAAGCAATACACTATTAAAAATTTAAAAAAAACCCAAAAAACGTTTTCTCTCCAGAGCTCAGGAACTTTGGGTCTGGTAGCTCCATTTGAACAGAACGGCTTTTCGAACTGCGGGAGTTGATCAACCATCTGGGATTTTCTGTAATAAAATGGCTCAGTATTGCCACGTGCTGTCATACCGAGCAGGGCATTTTATTTTATTGACAAGCTGATAGTATTTCACACCCAATAAGGTATTTCTTAGTGAAGGAGCAGCAGCAGATGACGCTAGCAGGCTTAGCACTGAAACAGGCACAGCCTCTTTAACGCAGGAAAAGCAGCTCCATCAGTTTTCTTCCCTGTTGGTTCACTTGTCTCCTCCGTAAATACAGAATCTGTGACGCCATCGCTCTGAAAATCTGACCCCAGTTCTCTCACCTGGAATTCTGCAGTTTTGGGGTTTGCTATGCGCACGGCTTTCGTTGCAGAGATATCCACGCCGAGTTTATCCGCGATGTCTTCTTGAGAACACTGAGAGGGAGAGGCAAAAAAAAAACCCCACAGAGGTCAATTAGTTAAAAGGGACAGTGAGCCGGGGTGAAATCTGATCTGGAGAATAAACAATGCTCCCATGTGCAACTGCCCCTCAGAATATAAAAAATTAAGCCCCAGTCTTGTAGATAAAGCTGTTTGCCTTCTCAGTCTTAAATGTTAATTAAGAACCGAAACAAAGAAAAAAATGAAAAGGAAAAAAAAAGGAAAAGGAAAAAAAAAGGAAAAGAAAAGAAAAAAAATGGAAAAGAAAAAAATAGGAAAAGAAAAAAAATGGAAAAGAAAAAAAAAAGGCATAGATTGCTGTTTTAGAACCTGAGGATCCTGCGCCCTGACTTGCAGTGGGCTCAGTATTTTTATTCTGGAAATAGCACTGGTGCTCGGAGCTTTCTCACAATGGGAACAACCCCGTGGGGGCTACACAGAGAAAGTCAAATGCTGTCTGTGAACAAGAGGTCCGGTGGCCCAGCCTCCGATTTTCAGAGCTGGGTAAGGATTCTCAGAGCTCGCTGTTGTTGGTTTCCTTTGTTTTAGTGCTGGACTCTTTCTACAGCCCTTGTTCTCAAGGTGTATTGTTAAGCGGCTCAGCAAAGCAGTGCACACGATGACGTCTGTGTACGTGCAGCACTACAGATTTCCAGGTTTTATTAATGTGTTAAAGAAACCAATCGCAGACCAGGCATGTCACTGAGGATTTGTCACCATGCTGCAGTCTCCCAGAGGTACTCCTGGCAGTGTGACAGACCAGATGTGAGGAAAATGAGTAGATGACGCCACCTGAAAAGTGGATTATTGAATAAAAAAAAAATACAGTCTAAATGAACGCTGCTCTTAGGAGGAGAACTGCATTAAACGCTTTTCAGACGTGTACCTAGTGCACAGTCTGTTGCTGTGATTTAACTAAATGCATTTTGGCTAAACTGCAGCTCCTCGGAGAAAGCAGCGTTCTTGCGTACAAATAAAATTTGGGGCTCAAACCGAGAAAGAGATTGTGTGCACAAGTACACACGCAGCGGTTGCCACATAACCCTGAACCACAGGATGGTGCAGCATAAATGGTGTCTGTCCCCGTCACAGGCCTCGCAAAGGGTTGGTGACACAGCAGAAATGCAAATATGTAACGTGATGCACTGTGTGATCTTCAAAAATTCCGCTGCTGCACTCCACAAGGGTCCTCAGCAGTGTAATATATATAATATCTTTCAGCATTTTACCTATCTGGTGCTGAAAAAAAAGAACTGTATCTATTTATGACTAAAGAAACTCTCTGAAGGCCTGACCATATGATACGTATCACTGCCCCAAAACAGTATTACCACAGGTTGTCAGAATATCTTTGTCAAATACTAGCGCTGCAGGAAGTAATACTAGTTATTGCCCTGGTTATTTAGATGAGTTACTAACAAAATATTACAACTGAAATATATTTTTCAGACATTAGAATGTCCAAAGTTTGCTTTTGAAGCTGCATAAAATCTGAAGGTGTTAAAATTTTCTTCGGTCCGTTCGGATTGCCAGCTTTGGTTGTAACACTTGAACTTTTCAAAGGCGTGGAAGTGTTTTAGGAGCCTGCACCGTTTTGTTGTAAAATCTTGGGAGTAAATTATCAAAAAGTAATCGGTGATCAGGTAACTATCTCTTAAAAGGTTGTGTACTTTCAGGGATATGTATAGATAGATAGATATATACACAGTTCTGGCCACCTAGTGAGTTAGAACTCACTAGTTCAGGAAAAGGTTGAGAAGTTCCACAGATATTTTAACAGAGCATGTGACAGTAGCTCCCCATGTGTTAAAATGTCTACAAATTGCATTTTAAGGCAGAGGTTTTGAGCAGATCTTGCAAAAGAAAGGATTTTCTAAAATGTATACTGTATTTTCACTAGCTCACTCTGCCAGTCTCCACACACAGACAGTTACCCGACACATTTGGAGGGTAGGGCTGTGTACTTAACTTTTTTTTTTTAAATTTTTTTAAATAGTAGATCCAGTTCACGGCTATGGCAAAAAGGCACAAGCAAGTGGCTGTGCCAAAGGTGGTGTTTCCTCCTGAACCTTTTCTTTCAGCGAAAAAATCCTGCTGCAAAATTTCTGCATTAGAAATTAGGCCGGTCTCAGGAGAGCCTTGCTTTCTTACAACTTCATCCTGCTGAGGCACGCTAAAACCCGCGCTTCAGCAGCTATTTTCGCCTCTGTGCTTAGACCCACACGCCACATTAACAGGGACTTGTTACACTTCTCTGACCTACAAACTCACAAAACATTATTCCCAAGCGCTAGCTAACAGCCATCTGCCAAAACAGTAACAGAAAAATACTGGGGCGTTTCTACAACATATCCTCAGACCATCTTCCGCAGTTTTGGCTGCCTCGCCGTTCCAACCCGCAACTATGAAAATATACGAAATCAATATATACCAGGGCGAAAGTGAGTGCTTCGGTGAATCCGGCAGCTGCCAAGTCCAGTCTCAGGAGTTCTGTGAGCTTGTTGAGCGGGAGCTAAAAGGAAACAAAAAAAACTTTTCAGCTGCCACCTCAACCCACTTTTCTCTTCTTTCCCGAGGTGATTCTGCTGTTACATTACGGTGGATTCACTAGGGAGGTACCATGCTTGGGCTTAAAATTTCCAAAAGCATCAGCCAGCTGCCTTTAGGCTTGCCTGAGGAAATGAATCTCCCAATTAGAGATTTAATACGGGCTCCCTGCTTAAACCCTGTCTTTTTTCAAGGACCAGCAACCACTGGTCTTGGACTTATTCAAATCAGCGGGGCATCTGGTTTGTATCCCACCCGTGGTAAATACTTCTCAAGGCAAAGCATGTCAAAATATTTAATTCCTAGGTTCTGTTTTCCCCAAAGCCCTTCTGGCATGCACTAGTCATTTACCGACAACAGAGCGCTTATTTGAAGGGGCAATCTTACTTGATTAGCTATGGTGTACGTTTTCGGAATAGTCATCTGAATGTTGTTATAGCCATAAGCTATTGCTGCATCTTCTACGATATCACAGGCATGGATAATGTCCGCTCGGGTGGGAGGGATTTCGATCTCCAGGCTGTTCCCGTTCCCCGTGACGTGCGAAGTCAAACACATCCGAGTCAGCAGCTTCGCGAGGCTCGACGGGGTTTCACTGAAACAAGACAAGAGAGCGGTCATGTATAGATCTCGCCTTCTAGCCGCTGGCTTTTTAGAGTAATCGCTGTTTGCACCGCGTTGCCTTCCTTGCTGCCGAATCTTCAGACCAGAACCAGCTCAGATCCTGACTCTGGAGACGGGCATTTTTGTTTACTTCGTGACACTTGGGCGAGGCCATAAAGAATCATTCGCTTTCCTTGAAAACAGGGTTAGATGTCTGAGAGAACTGAGCTAATTACTCAAGAGAAGCCCTGAAGTTTTGCTAAATTAAAATAAATAAATAATTCACACCGTATAAACATTTTCAAAACAATGCAATAATCTATGTTTTCCGGTACCCTTTTCATGATTAATATTATGAGTAAACCCGATGTTTTCATTTGCAATAACCCACCTGATTCCTATTTTCTTGTTAATGAGGTCAGGTTTCACCTTCTCTTTTCGGTAAGCCAGTTCCTAAAAAGCAAGACAAAACCTTTCAGCATATGCAATACCTACCTAAAAGGATTCAATTCTGATGTCTTGGTAATGTTAAGCTTCTTCTAATTACGATACTAAAAGGACATCCGCGGAAGACAAGAGTAGAATATTAGGCTAAGGTGAATATTTTAATGGATTTAACAACAGGATTCTTGAAAACATACAGTATGTGCTGCAAAAGCTGTTCTCAGTTAAACAAGAAGCTTGACTGCAGCATGAAATCCCCGTTATTGAAACTTCCGATAATTTCTGATATAAGCAAGTAAGAGAGTTTCTCAAAGTTTCCAGTCCCCAGTTCACCTGAAGTCAAAGCCCTAAAGCAGTGAATGCTCATGCATGAGGTCTCATGGTCTAGGACAGATCAAATGACTTTTAGGAGGAAAAGGAAAGAAAACTTTCTATTTCCGTGTCGGCACAGAAATATCTGCTGATACTTTACTTAGAAGGTTTGCGATGTCATTAAGAGACTTATTTTGTATGCCTTCACTTAGGTGTTTCTGAACTTCCAGACATACAAAGCCTTAAAAGCCTTAGCACCTAAAACTCCGGGGATTTTTTGCTCTGTTTTACATAGGCAAGCTACTTTGGTTAACACAGACATTTCTGGTTTGTTGGGTAGCTCTTCAGGATCTTAGGTTTTTCCAAAGATAAAAAGCTAAAATATCACGAGAAAAACTTCCTGTAAAAATAAGATTCTTTCCCTCTAAACAGTTTGTACGTGCTTGATGCATCTGATTTTACGAGCTCAACCAGATCTCTGTTTATCTCCAGCGACTTTCAGGAAACAAAAGGAATTGCTTCCTTTATACTTACTAGAACAAAACAGTAAAGACTCCGTCACTGCGGAGACCTCTGCCTGCAGACAAACCTGCGCTGGAAGTCGCCATCCTGCCTTAGAGGCCTTTATAACGTCGGAGTCTAACAAGTGCAAGACTGAAAAGTGCAGCGTTTCAAGGTTGTTTTAAGAGAAGGGCATTAAAGCTTCCAGATCTGATAAGCGAGTTATGCTGAGGCTGGTTTCAGTTGTCCACTGGTTTCAGCCCCAAGGACCTCTTCCTGCACTCGTTTCTCCCGATTTGGAACGCGTCGGTTTTAAAAGGCTTTCGACGCAGATTGTGACCTTTGATTGCAATCTCGACTTGTTCCTGAAAAAGTTCATATTGCAGGAACTCTAAACCACGGCAGTGGTTACCCCTCACCGCTTTAAACCTCACCCTTCTTTGTGGAGCACCAGGCTATGGGGCAGGGTGACTGCATTTTTAGCCTTATCATAACCGAGTGGAGCTTCAGAAGGAGGTTCCTAGGAAAGGGGACGCTGCAGTTCTTTTTCACGGGGCTAGAAACCGCCTGACTCACTAATATACAGACTTTGTGTAGGTAAAATCCTTTCCCTAAGGACACTGAGACACCCTGGCACTGTGCTTACCGGATAGACGTGCGTCTTCCCATTAGGACAAACTACTTCTGCTGCTTCAACGCTGAGAGAGAGACACAAAAACAGAAGTAACAACTTTTTTTTTTACACACGGCGCAAAGGGAACGGCTTTCTGACCGGAGATTTATACTCACCTGAATGGCTTCTCACAATATTCACTGAACATCGTGACTATAATATCAAGAACAATTTTTGCCTACAAAATAAAGATAATAATCACATTGAGATCTGTCACCTAATTGTGCTGAAGTAGACAAAATAACAAAAATATAGGGGAAAAAGCTTGTCTTACACTCTCTTAGCTCAGTTCTAGTCTAAGTCTATTTCTAATTCTATTATATTTAATAACAACCAAATCCTAGCAGTCTAGAATACAAGACTGGATTTTGAAAAATGCTTTTCTTCTGCTGCAGAAACATTTAAGCAAAAACTTGACATCTTTGGTTTTCAAGGTTCTGAAGCGTTTGCGTATCTTTGCTAAACTCTGTTCTGAAGATACACAGGGTCTTTATTACCAGTTGGAGCCGGGTTTTCCCAGGTGTCATCCCAATTAGTCCCTTCACTGAACTTCAGGTGTGAATGTAGAGGCTGAAGGGCCGTGCACTGTTCAGTTATATATTATCAAATAACCTCAGCTGCAAATCCTTTTGTTTCCCAGGGAATATTTTAAGAGAACAGAATTGTCAGATGCAGGTCGACTTCTCAATCTACCAGCGTTGTTTCTTTGATGCCTCACGGTATCACGTCCCCCAGGTACACAGAACAGCGCTGGTTTTATCTTTACTATCAAGGCACGCAGTAGCAAACAGCTGTTATTTATGAATTTGCTCAGAATCCACTCCCCAGCGCACAGATTTATTCGGGTGGTTAACACCACTGGGTGGTAGGGCGAGTTAAAAGTGGTTTTGCTCTTAAGCATCGAGGCACAGGCTTTAAGGGAACTATCAACGAGCGCCCAACCTCTACTCAAGAGCAGGCAATTATAACTGCTCGGCTTTCATGCTTCGGCTTTCAGTTATAGAATTTGCATATGGAAAGACTTCGATTTGACAATTATTTGCATGGCAGCCCTGCCTGAAAAAGATAACTGAGAAGAAAAAGCGTCGTCTTCCTTCCCTCAGCACAAATTTTAAGCAGGAGACAAAATGATTCTTTACTAAGGGTATTTCTGGCTAAACAGGCAGTCTTCGTCAATTCTACTCGTTTCGAAGCCTTTTGGATTTAGAAAAAGTGCTCGACAACAAAGCAGCTCCTAGTTTTTACTTCAGTTTTTTCTTGTGCAAACTGAGCACTGAGCGTCAACGTAAAGACGCAGCAAACCCCAAATCCAGTGAAAATACAACCCTGGCTGTAGAGCAAGCCTCAAACTGTGTGGAGGGAATTGCACACAGTCCTACAGCTTATCCTGCCCTTTGGAAATGGGACGTTGGCTCCAAGAAGTAGATGACCCAAAGGAAAACCAAGGATATTACAGCCCATCAAAAGCAGGAAAGATTAATTTACCTTTGTAAGATCTGTGCCCGTACATTCAATAAACACATTTCTGGTCTTTACGCTTATTTTTGTGTGATCACCTGAAACACGCGAAGACAAAAAACACGTGAAGAAATGGTATTGCTTTTCTCGACTGCACCAACAGCCACAACTCCTACCAGAACAGCAGCTCTTTTTATAGTCAAATTTATGAAGCAGAAAGGAGAAAGACCAGGGTTATGCTTTACACTGAAAGACGCACATATCTACAGGTATCTGGGCATCCAGCTGAAGCAGCAAACGAGCAGAAGAGCAGCCACCTCCTGGCCGCAAAGTGGTTCTGCACCTTCCGAGCACCTCATCTCCCCTGGCTTTGGGTAAATGTTTGCTGCGCGTTAAGAAAGCAGCCTTGCACAGGGATATGTTGTATGAAATGGGTTTTAATAAAAAGTCGTTTAGATCGATGAACATCCATAGCTGCTTCTGTTTGACCCAGAGCAGGCCATTTGGCTTTGGTGTTTTGGTTTCCTACCCAAGAAACTAGGGGACAGCTACACTGGAAGATCAGCATGCTGAAGATCCGAAGACCGAGGGATCTTGTATCGCCTTCCTTTTTTCTGTGCCTCTGTGCAGAAGGAATGTATTTCTGGGCTCGCTTCAAAGCAAATACAACCTTTCACTTACTTAAGTGCTTGTAGATAATCCCAAACCAGGCAATAGAGGTGTTTACATTTCGTTATCTGTTTAAAAACTACTTTTAACCTGGAAGCTTCTCTCAAATACTCTTCTTTAAAATAGAGGTATTAAACTTAGCTTTAATGTTTTTAATTGAGAAAATGTAAGCAACGCGCCAAGCTTATGCAAGGAACACACCAAAGGTGGAATGAGCCCAACAAAGCAGGATCTGAAACCGTGGTTGTCACGTTAGCTTTAATGTTTTTAATTGAGAAAATGTAGAAAACATGCCAAGCTTAGGCAAGGAACACACCAAAGGTGGAATGAGCCTAACAAAGAAGGATCTGAAACAGTGGTTGTCACCGCCCTCACTACAGAACAGTTCTTACCAGTCCCTGCCACAGAGTTTGAGCTGTCTTCTCAGAAGATTTGGGTTAGCTCTTTAAGATATGGTTAAGATCAGTTAGGACCTACA
>NW_009715714.1:0-4396 GCF_000703405.1 Apaloderma vittatum | reverse complement strand
AGTTACTGGTTCTTGACCTAAATATAGAGGTACAGTGAATTATCTTTGTTAAAGGAGTAATTCTTGCCATGTCGTTAACTGGCTTCAGTAAATATGGTTCTCAAAAATCACTCGTAGCTTCTCTTCCATTCAGAGGAAACCCACGTTTAGAAACAATGCAAAAAAGTCTAAAGCAATTTATTCTCTTTAAGCCATTAAAGTCTTCTGGAATCACTTGTGTGACAGCAAAAGTATCCACAAGAACCAATTCATGCTGCTAATAAATACACCAGGCTTAAGACCTCGGTGAAAAGCTCTAGAAGGGTACGAGAAGCTAAATGCAGAGGTTTGCATTTAACATGACCTTGATGAGGATGAGAAAAGAGGATCCTACCAGCCTAGGGAGGGGAGCTAAAAACTCCTCTGTGTTTAAACTGGAAGAAGTAGACTACATGAAATTGTTAAGTGCAATAATTAAAAAAAAAAAGAAGAAAAATAGCTGTGACAGGATGAACTAGTCGTAAGTGATCTTACCATTGATGATTGGTGGCATGGACAGGACAACACCGTTGCTGTCGTAAATGACAGGATAGAGCGGCTTGTTTTCAATGAGGTGCAAATAGTGCCGGAGGTGGCTGTCGGTCTGGAGGAACAAAGCACAACCCAAACGTCACGCGAGCTCGCCCGCCAGCTTGCACAGGGCCACAATCCTTCGCCGAGAGACTAACGGGAACTGGGGAAGAGGGAAGGATTGGGCTGAGGGCTTGGTACTTCGGTTTGCTCTCAGAAACGAGAGAACTGAATTTTTGGTTTTGTTCACGTGTGTTCGAACTGTTCTCTTTAATGATTCTTTCAAATGTGCACAGGACACGCTGTCCAAACGATGCCCTTGCTCACCACTGCCAACGCCATGGGCACACATCCTTAATTTATGGGAACTTTCTTCAGAAGTGATAAAAATTAGCACTGCTACACCTTTAACTGTAAACTGCTGAATACCAACACGTTTGATTTGAAGTTTCCATCTGCTCCAACGACACAGGAATATGCTGCACCAAACCCCTCATTTACTGTGTTTCTCTGATACCTCTTGTTTCCCAGCTCTCTTATTTACCCATCTTTAGCCAGAGATCTTTGGGGATTTATTTCTCTCTCTGACCGGTCTGTGTGCTCCAGCAGGGCTACACACTGTTAACGACAGTGGAAATAGTATAATTTTCAAACACTGACTTTTAAAGAGGCCCACATAAACACGGTAAAATGAGGCCCAATAGCATCTTCTCCCAGCATCGACCTGAAGCTCTGCAGGCACCAGCTGGAGGTTACAGAAGGTACCTGTGGTTTGTTTGCAAGAACCACTCTTAACTAGGACATGAGATGTTAAGCCTTGGCAATTTATCTTCTTGCCTTCAGTGCAACAAGTCTGAAAAACGCCGCTTACCCTATACAGATCCATGATCTGTGAGGCTGTGTACTCCTTGGACTGGTTCAATGGCTTGAATTTAATTTCAGAAGGTGCTTTAGCCGTAAAAGTAAACGGGCCAGAGATGGTGTCCAGGTCATGGGTACCTATTGCTACTAACGCTCTTCTCCTGGGAAGAAAGAAGGCAAAATAACGAGTTTAGAGCAACAGGGATGTGCAGTCTTAGCACACGATAAAATCAGACACGTAGGTACCACACACTGCTTTAAACTGAAGCACCAACCTGCAAATATTTTGGTGTAGTTTTTCTTGGAGGTCAATGAAACTATCGTAACGTTCCTTGGTAAAAGTTATATTACGAAGGACTGCAGCTACGGCGTGAGGACGGACTTGGGCAGTCTGCAATTTACAACAGCAACACGTTATCAATATCGAGTACACACAGTACACAGACCTAAAACTGATGAAATTTGCATTTTTTTTCCCTAAAATCCTCTAATCCTCTGAAGCAGTTATCACACTTTCAGAAACTCCCAATAAATTTACAAAGGTGCAGTAAACACTTTTACCTCTTCAGTGATAATCAGCCTCTGGCCTTCACCTTGAGCGGGTATTATCTTTTCATATCTAGGGAGATTTATCCTAGAATAAAACCAGAAAAAAAGTCTGTAACTGAAAGAAAGTTAAGTAAGTTCCCCAAACGCAGGAAATTTTAGAAATGTAGCAATGATTACACGTAGAAAACTGTCTTTGAAAAATTTCTTGGCATTTAAGTTAGCTAACCGCTTCAAACTTTTTTTTTTATGGGATGGGAAACCCATAAGTGAACTAGAAGGGAGGGAAACTAGAAGATGAAATCACAGCAGAAAAGTGAAATAAATTATTTGGTTTGGTATTTATTACAGAGGGTCACAAGGACGTTCCTCTGCAGGAGTTCTTTGCAGAGGATGAGCCTCAAATGCAACAGCGGTTGAAAAACTTTCAGAACAGACCTGAAACCCCAGCAGCATTCCAGTTTTTTAAAAAAGAGAAAACAGATCCTCTCCGGAGGGAACACCTGAGGAACCTGATTTACACGTGACATTGTCCTCAAACTCCAAGCACGCGGCAAGTTTGGTTTCCTGACCAGAAGTGAACTTGGATTTAAACACATAACAAACCCCAGGAAAACCTGCCAGCGCTGTGTTACCTTTCTTTAAAGACCTGCAGCCCTCGGACCAACCCTTCCAGGCAGAGGAGATCATAGCGGTTGGCAGGAACGTCGATTTTATAGAGAACAGTTTCAGATGCGCCCTTTGCCTTTTCTTGACCTTTTTCTTTACTTATAATGTCTTTCTCGGATGTCTGAAATTAAGCAAAAACGTGGGTTTAACCTGAAATATCTTAACATTGACAGGAGTACAATACTGAGATAATATATCAGGAAAAAATGTACCGATTAGAAGTTTAACGGTGTAATTTGGATTTATACACCAAATACCAGAAATGACATAAAATCTAAATATTTTTCAGATTCAGGGATTGTAATGCAGTATCCTAAAGGAAAAATTCACTATTAGAATCTGAATTTAAGAACATATTATAGAAGCAAGAATCTCCAGGCTAGCAGATCCAAGCAGAGAACCGAGACCTTATTTTTGGCAATAGATCGGCAAATGACTTGTCGTAACAAATCCAGTCTGAACCAAAGCATAAGATACGATGTTCAGACGTCTTTTGATAAGCACCACTAGGTGCGGAGGTGCACGAGGATGTTTCAGGATGAAAAGCCGGCTGCAGTACTGCTGGAAGATCATACAGGCCAAGGGGACCTTCAAGTCTTGTCCACGCTGCTTTTTTGAGGACACTTGGGGCACAGGATCCTTGCCCAGACGTTTTCTTGGTACATGCTAAAGGGAACTGGCCAACTCTAGCAGGGAACATGCTGGAAATAACGCAATACACGCTCTAACCAGATATAAATGCTGTCAGTGCGCTACATCTGCTGGAAAAGTTAACAAATAAAAATGTCACTTACAACTTCGTCAAGCTCCAAACCAAACTCGAAGCAAAGGTCATTAAATTCTTCATCAGCTGCGAAGAAAGAAGGTGAATTTTGGTTAATAAACAGACCTCAGGCTTTTAAAGTAATATTTTCTGTTTGTTTTGAATGCTTTCCAACAAGACAGCAACGGCTACTTTGAAAAAAAAAAAGGGTAAAAGTGATTTAATTAATTTGGCTTATATTTGCATGGGAGTAGCAGTTTCTTTAGCACCTGTTGCATTTATTGACAAGTTATTCTTGCAGTCACAGTGAGGGCTTCTGAGCTGAGTTTGCCAGAGTAACTCTGGCCTGAACAGATAATGAAGACAGGAGCCGGTAATTAGACACCTTCTGCCAACAGCTACTTTTTTAATGAGCCAGCTTGTCACGCTGTGACGTGTGAGTAACACAGCCCTCCTCTGGAAATGGAGATGTGCAGCCATGTGCCCGAACAGCTTCGGAACTCCAGTGCGGGCTGGATGAACGGCTGCATGTCCCTAAATACAGCTGCTTCTGTCCCTAAATAAATACAGCTGCTTGTGTCCCTAAATACAGCTGCTTGTGTCCCTAAATACAGCTGCTTCTGTCCCTAAATAAATACAGCTGCTTCTGTCCCTAAATACAGCTGCTTCTGTCCCTAAATACAGCTCCTTCCTGCTGTCCCTAAACACAGCTCCTTCTGCCAAAGTTATCAACTCACATCTCTAATGAGCCAGGGAGTGAAAATACGTTATTAATTGTCTGCTTTTCCCGCTCCCACCTCTCTTTTCTGATTTAACCAGCTCCTAACGCGAACTCCAAGCACCAACAGCGATGCGGCAACGCGGCCTTCTGACTTGTGGAGCGCCCTGGGCTCAGGAGAGGCTGCGGGGCGCAGGGAGAGCGCATGGCTCGGTCTGACAGCCCCTGCGCTGGTGAGGGGTAGAAAAGCCCCGGGTACAGACACCGCCGTTGCTCTGCAGGGCTTCCCC
>NW_009715713.1:0-43235 GCF_000703405.1 Apaloderma vittatum | reverse complement strand
CCACCGGCTCTGTCAGGGGGAAGATTTATCGCAGCGACCCTCCGAGCCCGGGGCCTTGGCCCGGCGGGGTGCGCGGGAAACGCCTCAGGGCGCCCGAGGGCTGCGGGTGCGAGGCCCCGTTCTGCTCTCACAGATAAAACTGGGGGATTTCCTCGTTCCCCATCCACCATAGCCCTTTTTCAGGATCAGAGACGAATCACAGCACGTACGCACCCCCTGAGCGCTGTCGTTTTGTTACACTGAGAATTGGTTTTACGAATATTTGCCTCAGAACGGGACTGGATCGTACAACAGCCTCCTGCTGGAGCGTGGGGTTAGGACTGGACACTTGCTGGCATTCGGGCCCTTTCTTGGTTCACCCACCTGCGGTTCCTAGGGCAGGAGAACGTAGAGGAAAAACTAAAACCTTAGGAGAACGAAAAAAAAAAAAAGTTAAAAAAAAAAAAAAAAAAAAAAGAGGACATTTTTACTGATAGGTCTGTACCAGAGCTGTTTTCTTCTTCTTCTCCGCTGGTCTCTAATGACTAAATAGGGAGGTGCAAATAAACAAAAGCATTTTCAGTGCTAGCACAGGCTCCTAGTTGCACGCTTACTGGCATGCAGATAAATTTTGAAAGTGCATTGCGTTTTGACTTACATTGGAAGAAAATTATACGTCGTAGCCCAGATCTTCGGTTGCTGTGTATAGATATAAATCTTATTTAAGTTATATGAAGATCAGTTGCCTTTGCCTTTTGAGAAATTAGCAGATTTGGGGAGTATAGAAAAGGCAGCAGGAAATTAATATTTATGCTAGCATAGGGACATGATTTTGTAAGCTGTCAGAATCTTGCTGATGTCAGCCTTAAAAAAAGTTTTGCAGTAGTTTAGTAACAGCCATTTGGTTAGTGAATGGTTAGTGACACATCACTACCAAAATGTCTTAATTTTAAAAAATGCCCCTTCATGCTGTATGCTAATCTTGAAAATCAGTTCAGCTATATTTCAAAACAATAATTATTTGAAAAAGTAAATATAAATAAATGTTAAGATAAGTGATATAAAATACTATTTTAAAAACTGATATTTTGGCAACCCTATAACATGGAGATGGCTGCTGTGCTATGAAGGGGTTGGTGTTTGGTTTTTACTTAATACTATGACTTCTTTGTGTATAGTCTACCATACGTACTGTATGAAATGTTTTTCAAGTCTCCATGCCTCTCCTAAATTTCATCTTCACCCTCAGCTATCCTACTGTGCTTTGTAATCCCAGAGGTCTCACTCTTCAAGTTGGATTGGCATCGGTGTGAATATATGCAATGCCAAGAGTATTTTTCTTTCCCTTTATGTAGTGGCTACTAAATTACAAAGTGCCTGTTTGATGTTAATGTCAAAAGAGGTTCTCATGTGCAGAAGCTAGTACAAGTGAGTTCTTTTGAGGGAAGCACTGGGTTGTGGGTTTAAGCTGAGTTAGGAGGAGTTCGAAACTAGTAACTCCATAAAACAAATATGGTTATTTTCTGTATGGGCTATTTATTAAGCCCTAGTGACCTTGAACCTGCAAGATATGAGAGCAGATCTGTATGTGTAGGCATGTGAGAGATGAATAAAAAGTAGACAAGATACCTTTTGCTAATTGCCATAAACAATAAATTGTCATGGCTCTATTGCTTAAAATGTGTTTGTAAAGTGAGAATCCTTAAACGAGTAGAACCAGTTTTGTAACCTGGTCAGAGATTGGGGCCAAATCACTTTTCAGAAGCTGGCAGGGATATGGAAGCCTTTGGTGAGTCAGGTTGGGGACACTCTCCCATGCAGTGTGCATCCACTACAAGCCATGAAGAGTCCCTTGAAATTGCTGCAACAGATGTAACACTCCCTAACACAATTATTGCAGGACCCTTCCTCTTCTAGGAAGATAAGTCCATATCTAGATCCATTCTAGTAGGAACTTTTTTGTGCCTTGCAGAAATGAAAAATTGACTAGTGATTCTCATTGGACACTACCTCCTTTCTGTAAGTCTCTCCAAGCTAATTTGGTATTCCTACAGCTTCCAGAAATCAACCCAGGAGGAAAGTACCTGGAGATTCCTAATTCCATTTCCTTAAAAGGATGCAAAAGGGGAAGGTTTCCAAATGGTTTGGAGGAAAACAGGAACTAGGAACACCAAACAAGAAGTTTTAAACTTTAATATGCTCCTTTTTCTTTTTTCTCCGTTGTTCTCAATTACTCTTCTTACGTAAAACTCTGTCTGGCAGGGGCTGCAGCTGTCTCTGTTTATATAAATGCTATAGTGTTCAGGCTATAGCAAAGAACAAGAAGCTTGCAAAGAGTATTATAGTTTCTTTTAAATGACTCTCTTCAACACTTTCAAACGTGGCCTCGTGTGAGAAGGGTTATACTCTGCATCTAGCAAATACAAATTCAAAACATTAAGCAGATCCACAAAGAAGGACCATTCAGATCTGACCATTATTTATATAAGCTAGCTACTAAGAAGCAGAAAGACTGACATATCATAGCAGCTGGAAACTGCTTTCCAGCATTGCCTCTTATTTCTCATGACACTTCTTTCACTCAAAGTATATTCCGTTGAACGATGTAGTGTTTTAAAGATGTGGATCCTATTTTCCAGCCCTGTTGGACCTCTATGTAGGAAGCCTCTAGTCAAAATCAATAAAGAGAAAAAGGCTTGACCCTAATAGCTGTATTATTAAATGATTTTATTTCTTGGCCCCTCAAACCTCTCTTTTTTGGATATGAATAAGGAGAAGCCAAAAACAATTGGAAAAAAAAAAGACACATCTCTGGATTCAATATAAATAGATTGATGTCATCCCATACTCTATAGCTGCTGCAAGATTAATATACACTTGCAGAAATTTATTCTGCAGTTGCAGCTTCAACTGCCTGTAATTTCTCTAATATTTTGACTTCCAGAGAAAACTGATACCAAAAAGAATGGAGGTCTCTTGCAACCAGCAACAGCGAAGAGAGCTTGTCTTGGTTTTTTTCATCTGGATTGTCTGTGGTCTGTTTTTGTGGTGGTTTCCTCTTCTTTTCCTCTTTTTTTTTCCTCTTCATCTACTCCTCTCTTCCTGACCTTCCTCCTTACTTCCTTTGAGGTTCTGGAGCATGTCCAAAGAAGGGCAACAAAGTTGATGAAGGGTCTGGAGAACAAGTCTGATGAGAAGTGGCTGAGGGAGCTGGGGTTGTTTAATCTGGAGAAGAGGAGGCTGAGGGGAGACCTTATTGCTCTCTACAACTACCTGAAAGGAGGTTGTAGTGAGGTGGGAGTCAGTGTCTTCTGCTATGTAACAAATGACAGAACAAGAAGAAATAGCCTCAAGTTGTGCTGGGGGAGGTTTGGATTATGTATTAGGAAAAATTTCTTCACTGAAAGGGCTGTCAAGCACTGGAACAGGGTGCCCAGGGAAGTGGTTTACTGACTATCCCTGGAGGCAGTTAAAAGATGCGTACATGCGGTGCTTAGGGACATGGTCTAGTGGTGGACCTGGCATTGCTGGGTTAATGACTGGACTCAATGATCTGAAGGGTCTTTTCCAACCTAAATGATTCTATAATTGTATTGAATAAATTAAAAATGTCGATCAGATTCGAGTGTCTTCCTCCAGGCCCACCTTCTCAGCAGAGTCAGAGAAAGAACTTCCCCTATATTTGATAAAAACTGGAGTAGGTCCATTTCTTCTTTTCCAAGTAGACATTTTTCTGAGGTAGTAAGCAATGTCAGGGCAGTAGGTTGGCCTACTTTCCTAAGTTACAGCACCTTAGTTTTATTTAAGTATTATTCCCAGACTACCATCAGCACTCATGAGACAATAAAGAGCAACATGGTGCAAAAAGGCAGAAAGAATGCAGTGGTGTTGCATAACGTTGAGTGAAAGTAGAACCTATGGGTGACAACAGCAAAACAGGTCCTGGGCCATCAGCAAGATAGCGGGCGCTATGTGAAGACAGGACATTTGTTGTTCCTCTTCTGTCTATGTGGAGTTGAAGTTAATCCTTTTACATTTTAAGCAACTTCGGAATTTTTAGCATTAGGTGTTCATTTGTAATTCTAAAAAAGAGGGCTGCATCTATTCTGAACTTTCTGGTTTTCTTTTTAGCGCTACTGACTGGAATGTTTTCACTTGAGTTAGCAGTACAAAGAGGTGCGTTCAGAGGCTCCTGAGAAGGAATTTTACTTGATTTCATTAATGCTAACTAGTCAGTGTTCCGTATTGACCATCATCTTAAGTGCAACACTTAAATTAAAAGCCTTCTTGCATATTTGGAAATTGTTGCGATTATTTTTTAGTATGTTTAAAGGCATACGAGCAAGATGATACTGTCACCATTCACCGTTTTGTTTGCAGGATTGTGTTTCATACACATACTAAGCACAAAACTGCCTTTTTTCTGCAACAAAATACTATATTTGTCACTGGCACTGCAGTGCAGTGTCAGGCAGTGCTAATATAAGCCAGGTTTTATTAGTTTGGTCTGTCAACATCTCGTGCCTGACATGCAAAGAAAAATTCTCACTTCTTCCTTTCACCATTTGCGTTTTGTGGAACTGCAGCAGGAGGTAATGGCATCCCCTTGCAGTTTTATGGGAGGTACATCTAAAACAAAACCAAGTACCGATCCAATTGTAAATGGTCCTGTAAAAGTCATCACTATAGATAATTTTCAGTGTTATTCTTCTAGGATGAAAGTCTGAGGCTGATTTATCCAATATTCTTACAGGCAGCACCTTCAACCAAGTGTTTACGCTGTTTAAATGCTCTGATAGGTTGTACTACAGCTACCATTCGTGCCTGTTCTGTGAATGAGATGGTAAAATACTTCAGGTCATTCTTTGCCATTTAGACACGTTCTCTGCTGAAATTAATTGATTAAATATGTCTTTTTAGTGATGAAAATCTCTGGATTCATGGCCTTTGTTCATGAACCTAAACTTTTCTTTTACTACTCCCTTGACCATCTGGTGCAACACTGGCTACCATAGTTTTAGAAATACAAACTAAACTACATTTTGTAGGGTTTCTTTTTAACTTTTTGTTTATTTGCTGGCTTACTTGATGGCACATAGGCAGAGGCAGATACCTATTTTGCTGTTGTTTGTAGAATAACCACAGCATGTTTGGTAGTCAACAGGATGAGAATCTCTACACTAGATTCTTTTAACTTGGTCTAGGTACCTGATAGGCTAGTTTTAGTCACCCTATATTTTTAATTTAGAATAAAACAGTAATGATGATTTTAGTACAAAATGCTACCTTAATTTTTAACCTGCAGAGCATGCTTAAATTATTATCCAATATATGTAGGTCATTTAATTTTTTTCTGATGTGCTGGGCTAAATAGAGTTTAAATTGAAATCATCTCTCTTCTTGGCATTTTTAGACTGAATATTAACTTGGGTCAAAAATAATCTGAATGTTATTTTGAAAAAGGAATATGATAACTCGGTATCTTTTCCTTCAGGCTATGAAAGAGTGCCTATAATGTGATTCCCAGAGAATACATCGTGCGGTGACCTTGGTAAGTAATTGGTGACACTTCACATAAGCACCTACCTTTCCTCTATATGATGTTATTGCAGGATCAGATTTGCAAAAAATACCAAAGCTGGAAAGAACCACCAGCATTAATAAAATCCAATGTGGAAACAAAGGAGGAACAAAAACATAGAATTAGAGATATGTTATCTTAAAGCAAGCAGAAGATCCTGAAAAAGATTCTTCACAGTGAGCATTTCCCTTCCTGAAACTATTTTAAAAAATGTTTTAATTCAAGTTAAAATTGCTGTATAAATATGGGAAGCCAAAGGTTTGCCCACAAAAACTAAACAAAATATTTTGTTCAGAGAAACATTACGCAATCATGCAAGACTACATGCCTCTATTTTAAGCAATGTTATTTCTTTATATCACTGGTGACATTGTGTTCCCAATTTTTATGTTACGTTACAATAAAACTGACTTATTTGACAGTGGCTTTATTTATTACTAATATTCACCAGTATTGAAGAGGAACAGAAAGGAAAATGAATTGAATTTTAAAGAGGTAACACCTGTTACTTAAGTAATAATCTTTTTCTTCCTCTTGTTTTCTTTTCTGCTTCCCATGCTCTCTTCCCGTGCTATGTGCAGAGATCTTTCTTTTTCCAGTGAGACTCTAACCATAGCCTAATAGATGACATGAGTATAAAGAGCTGAGATTTCATTTGTACATCAAAGAGAATAAAAAGACAGCTAGGAAATGCCTAGGAAGCCAAAGTCAATATAATATATGACATAAATTACTTGATCATAATCGCTGTCCAAAAGCATCTTTACGACTAGACACTTCTGATATATTTGCATAACTTCATGTTTTGTCCCCTAACTTTGCAAAATTGTACAAAATTTTTCATTCAGTTTATGGTTATTAACTATGAGATCAAGTGAGCTACAGAAATCACAAAACAGTCTTTTTATTATATACAGATTGGGTCACTTTTCCTGTGGCCAAGCTGATGTCCTTTCCACCCAATGTGTCTGTCAAGACCTTTTCCCACCACATCGGACCTAAGTTTTAAGAAGGCCGTTTGCAAAGGCAGGCATACATTTGTTTCCTAGGCAGGTTAGACTCAGGCATTTATGAGGTATTTACAGTTTATAAATTTAACCTTATGCATTAAAAAAATTAAGAGTCATAATGCCTACCCTGAAGATAAAGATCTAATGAGAAAAGGGACTAGTTGGATTTACTTATGGGATTTGCCTGTGTCAGAAAAAGAGAATTAATAGGTTTAACGGGGAATAGTGCTCAGCTAACATCTCTTTTCCAGTATTTTAAACTTTGATTTGTGATTTGGAATACAATCTTATATCTCAATTATATCTCAATCTTATATCTCAATTAGTGTCATCAGCAAAAGAGTAATTTCCTTTTGTTTTTTTGTCTCATTGTATTTTTATCTTTTGACAAAAGACCGTGCGTAAGTATTTGAAGGAATGACCTTTCTACTAATCTGTAGCAATAACATTTATATTGCTTGTACTCTGCTGGTAAGTGCAGCTCACTTTTGCTGTGAGTTGCTTGATAAACTGCATGATACAATAGTATTTATGTGTTGTTTTAAGTAGCTGATCCACATTGTTTGGTGAATTGGAAGAGAATATTCTATCCTTTTCTTATGCCATGTGCATTGTAACTAGGGTTCTGCACATTCTCACTTGAGTATTTAGCTAGTATGTTTCCAGAAAAGTGCTTGAAAAAAGAATGATAGCCACAGACAAAATGAGTATTTTGCAAAACATGTTCTTCATAACCAGGAAACTATTTTTGTTCCATTGTGTGCCAGTTTGGAGGTTTTTACACCTGCTCAAGCAGGTGCTTGACACTTTAAATCATGTAATTCCCCTAGGTTTTAATGGACATCAAATTCCCAAATGGAATCTACCCACTTTATGTTTTTTGTTTGGTTGGTTTTGTTTCTGCCTTTTTTTTTTTTTTTTTGCTAGATTAAGTAAAGTTAGTTTCCTGAGTCCTGGCATGCCAAAAATAACGTCAACAACATGTACAGTGATTTTAATAGGTTTCTTTATCCTTTATTCTCAAGATACGTTCATTGTTTCTCATCCTCTTGGGTAAAAATTTCAGTGGACAGTGGGAAAAACAGGAGACAGCAACAATCCATACTGTAATTTTAAGAGAGTGAATCATGTAATTCACGCCATTCTTCTTGTAAGAAGAAATGGGAGCCATTTTTTGTGGAATTCAAACACAGAAGTTTCTACTGTATTGCAGCAAAGCCTTTCTCCATGTGCAGCAGTAGCAAAAGCAACAGGTCTGTATTTGATCTCTCATGATGAAATATGTGATGAATATTGATATATTTCTATCCATAGTGAATGCTCTCTGATTTGGATTTATATAAGGCGCATAGGGTACTTTCTTAATAAACCTACTGAAACGTTTGTAGTACATTTAGTAGTGATACAGAGTTGCGCATGGCTATTAGCATTTGCTAATTTTACAAGGAAGAGGAGCGTCTTCAGGAAATTGAAGAAGCATATTTCTCTATAGAATGAAATGTTAAACACACTTAGAACAGTTTCATAGAACAGTTTTGGTTGGAACAGACCTTCAAGATCATCGAGTCCAACCTTTGTTCTAGCCCTATCAACACCACTTCACCTATGAATGTCTTTTGAAGCAATCAGTAAAATTCAGATTTGAAGTCAATATAAGTTTGGAGTTCAAAATGTCAGTGAAGTTTTGAACCTCTGCTGCAATAAAATTGTCCTGTAACCAAAAAGGAAGAAGAAGATATCAGTCGTGTCATTTAATCAGATTATGATAAAATTCAATTTCTGTCTCTTTTCAATTTTCTCTAAAGCTCTCAATGGTGGCTAAAAGTAATCAAGAGACAGGCAGTTGTATAGGAATACAGATGGCTTCCTCTTCACCATTAAGACTACACATATTTTCAGTACCAGGATGCAGGGATGCTTCAACAGCCACAGAAGTTTCACTTACTTTTTATATTGTTTTATTAGAAAGTGTGTTTTTAAAGAGGTTTTATTTTACTGATGAAGTTTATATACTTGGATTTGGTTTACTTTGTATAGTAAAATTTGTGTAGTCACTGGACTATACAAATTAGCTATAGTTGCATGTATAAATTTAGGCAAGCTGAGGCAAGGTCTCTAAAAAGAAGTAATACATTTTATTAAACCAATTTGTGTAATTAGTTTCCAACTAATATGCTCGGAAAGTGTAGCTAGGTGTACAGTCTTCAAGACTTCAGAAAGTATGTCCAGTAATGCCTGCTTTTTTTTCACCTCCTTGTTTAATTAAAAAGAAAATCTGTGGACTTTGTCTTGTCTTTGTACCAGAGTATCTTCATTTCATATATCTGGTGTTTGCCATATTTAGGATCTCAGTCTATAATTTCTTAGTAAGCGATGCATGATAAAATGACTTTCAGGTTGCATCAACTGTGAGCCATATTTGGGTCAGATAAGTTTGCGGGTTTTTTGTCATAAGGAAAATAATTTCTTTGGATAAAGTTGGAAATTCTGCAGCAGTCAGCTGGCAGCTGCCAGAAGGAAAAAAAGCAAGAGCACTCAACTTCAGTTTTTAGTTCAGTTCCCAGAATCACCTGTTTCAGATGAAGGTGAGATAAAGATGCAAAGGCGTAAGGTGATGTGTTTTTTAAATTAGCTGAACTTTTAACAAGTAGGCACAGACATAGGAAGAAGTTAAAGGCCTCACTGTATCAGTTCCAGCCCCAAAATATTGTTACAGACCCATCGTACATTTTGTGTAGAAGAGGAACCCAGTTTCTGCTCTTGGAGCAGCTGAAAGCACTTCTTATATCAAGCAATACTTGAGAGAGGTTATTAGTGCCTGAGTATAGTTCTTATTTAGTTATAAAATAGGTGTGGATTTTTGCTTCTTGGCTCTTAACTTACACTTCTCCAACTTTGCTGTACATCAGTGCTATCCTGACTCATTTATTCGATCTTTCCATGGCTACTGAGAATTTGGACACACACAGTCAGTTTGTGCCTGTAAGATACATTTTTTCCATTATTTTTCTGTCCAAAATCTGGTTTATTTCTTCAGTAGAATTGCTTCTTCTTCTTCCCTTTTCAAAAGTGAAATGGGAAAATAAGCAGCGTTGTAAAAATGGATAGCCTGAGCCAGTGGTCACAGACTGTGTTTTCAGTGGTTAAGATAAGATATTAGGTAAATATTCTTCATTATGTTGCCAGTGCAGCACTAGAAGAGGTTGCCAAAGAGAGGAGGTTGGAATCTTTCGCCTTGGAGGATTTCAAAATTCAGCTAGCAAAAAAGCCACAGGTAACCACAGCTGACCTAGTATAGTGTGCTTATAGCCTTTCTCAGAGGAGAGAGTAGAACTTAATGATCTCCAAAGGGTCCCTCAGGTCCACACTTGTATGATTCAACCATTATTATCGTCAGGGAGTATGTAACTGTAAGGTTTTACCTAGTAAATGGTAAATTAATTAACATCAAAATAGGCTGACACAAACCATGCAGAGGTTTAGAGACAGTGCTAATGCAGGCCTAAAAGCAGGTTAGGTCACCAATAAAGGGCAACTGCTTGTTTTTATGAAGGATAAAATTCTGATGACTTACTCCTCTTGGATTGTTCCTTCCCTGTTGGTTTTAGAAGGGCTATTAATGGAGTGCATTACTGAGACAGATATTCTCTCTAGGCCCCTTATTCTACTCTAATCTTTTTATGACAAGCCTATTTCCTTTACATTATATAACTTTGATTTTTAGGCTCTTTTTTTCACTGTTTCCTTTTTTATCTGTGGGCATAGAAAAGTGACCTTATAGTTGTAAAGGTGAAGGCCATTATTTCTGAAACTCTCCAGAATTACAGGTTGTTCTGGATGATGTACCAGTAAACTTCTTTGAATAGTTGCCTTTATCACCTTGAAGTGACCAAAAAATTTAATCTCTAAATAAAATTTATTTAGGAAATAATATCAAGAGCCTTTCAAGGTCTATTTAACATCCTATAATCATTATAAATACAAATTCACTGAAGTTGTTTTACATAACATTGAGGATAAAATATCTTTGGAAGATATTTAAATTTTGCAAAGATCTTTTCTTTTTTTCATGGAAATTAAGTTGCAGTTAATTTGCTTTAAATTTAATTCAATATTAAAATTGTCAAGTTGCAGCACTGCTTAGATTCATATTGCATGGGATATCTAGCCACACGTGTTGCATCTATACTTGTTGATTTTTCCACTAGATGGCATTGTATTCACTATGCATTAACTGCAAGTTAATTTATGAGCTTAACTATAATTGCACATGCTAAAGATATAAAAAATAAGAAATGATCTATTGTGCTGCTTCTTATTCTATGCAAGAGTGAAAGAACTGTGGCTTCAAAATCACTTGACCTACTTCTACAGAACAGAAACCCAATCCATCCTTAATGCATCAAATATGGATTTACTCAAAGCAATAGAGGAAGTCAGCCATGGCAACAATATCTGATTCTGTGAGCAGTGTGCCTTTTAAAATAAAACTCTTCCAACCTTTTCTGCATTTAATGTTTAGAAAGTGACTTCAGCACTGCTACATTTTTAATTCACGCTAGTGTGTGTAGATAACATGAGTATTAATTTTAAATCTGCATTCTAGGGGAAAAGAGAAGAGGTGGTCCTTTATTTTAAACTTGTCTTCCAGAACTATAGATAGCATTCATGAAATTCATCAAATTGCCGATCAGATACGTATTATCTAGGGTACACTTGCCTGCAGTCTATATGCTGAGCTGAAGCTGAATATGGAGTCTCCATGGGAACATAGCAGAGGGTCGATCTTGCTGTGGTTGCCCTCCTTTGTTATTTCCTGGCCCATTTCCTAGCGAGCGGGTGAATGTCTGAAAGAGGCAGTATGCATGAAGTAGAGTAATACAGGTGGAAACAAAACAAATTCTTAGATTTTGAGTGAACTTCAGAGAACCATATAAAACAGAGATATTTAAGAAGTCATTTAACCATATTTCAGTTATATTATTGAAGCACTTACAAGCTACAAGTATGGACTAGGATTTAGTTCCACTGAATTAGAGCAATTGGTTGCTCATTTGAGATGAAGAGGCTGAATGCAGATTTTGTGTGGTTAGTTTGGTTAGTAATACTGTAATTTTATTATTGGTTGTATTACTGATTAATTTTTATAAGGACAAGTACTTTGTTACTAGGATCCAAAACTTGAGACCCATTCACCAACCAATGAATTATATGAATGTGTAAAATATTTGTTACAAATCCACCGTGCTTAGCAGCAGTTCAATCCAGTTGTACTTTGACATTGCAGCATCAGCCACAAAATCAGACAGCACAAGTTTGCGTCACTTACCACAGGCAAAAACTATTTTAGTCAATATGAAATGTGTTCTGTGTGACTACTGCAATCACTGTTTCCTGCTCCGCTTAATGCACTACAAATTGCAACCAGAGCTGAGCGACTGAATGCGTGGTAATCCCACCAAATTCATTGAATTTTCTAATCAGTGTTTGATTTGGCTTTGAGATAATGGTTATTTGCAGTACACAGCAATACTCGAAGCAGAATTTGCAAAACTTTCATTTTAGTTGAAGCATTTCTAGAAGTGTTCTGTGCCATGGATACACAGTTGTATATCACTTGCATGCTTACTTGAGTAATCCAAGTCCTAGCGACTGTCATGCTACTAGAAATAAGTGGGCACATCAACCATGCATGTAGCTATGCCTGTTTACCTGTTATGTAAATGTCTTACCGCATATGTCTAAATTATTTGTTACTCAAGAACAGATTTAAATGCATAAAGCATTTTGAAAGAGTACTAATCTGATTTTGTATTTTGGAATTGAACTTTCCTTTGGGGACCAAGTTATTATTTTTACAAAGCTTTTATTTTTAAGAGTTCTAGTGTACAAAAAAAAAAAAGGGAAAAGATACTCGTCTGAGATGAACTTAGAGCTACATCTAGTAATGGCGGTGCACAACTTCTAGGAAGAAGGTAAGTGAGAGATTGGGTGTTAGAAAACATTTCTTCACTGAAAGGATTGTCAAGCACTGGAACAGGCTGAGCAGGGAAGTGGTGGAGTCACCATCCCCAGAGGTATTTAGAAAACGTCTAGACATGGCACTTCCTGAGATGGTGTAGTGGTGGACTTGACAGTGCTAGGTTAATGGCTGGACTCGGTGATCTTAAAGGGACTTCCCAACCTAAACCGTTCTATGATTGATTCTGTATTCCAATTCTATATATTCACATATTAAAATCTAAGCATTTGTCACTTTAGCTGGAAAGAAATTATCAGATAATTAGCAAAGAAAATAGATATCAATTTTACTATCTGATTAACACTTATTAGTCGGAATTTTGCAGTTTGGATATCACTTTTCAATCAAATTGCTAGGGAACTTACTTTACGTAGTAATACTTCTTCTGTGTTGAACAGTTACTCATTAAGTTATGTTAATACAATGAATGTGTTAATACAATGGGCTATTCCGTACTCACTTGTGACCAGACAAGACAGCAATACTTCCAGCAGTATTCATTTTTTATTTGCCTGAAGTAACGTTAACCATTACCTAATACTCTGTAGTGCTGGCCTTCACTCAGGGACAACACAACACCAGTGGGAGAGTATGAGTATTGTGACTATCTCCTTAGAGTCCCCTTACAACAGCCTGTGTTTTTTCCAAGTGACGTAATTTTTCGTGAGATGTTTGCATTAAGGTGCAAAAGCAAAGCAAAGCAAAAGTTTGCTTTGATTGCTGGTATGGCTTCTGTGAAAGAATATCTGGATCTTTCTTATTTCCTGTGATAATCTGAACTGTATTCTCACTCTGATCCATAATATTAATATCTTGGGGATTTCAGTTTTTGAAGCATAAATCCTATTTTGGAAGTAATGTGTCTGGAAAAATAAATCCTGAATTTTAAAGACAGAAAAAAGTTTGCATCTGAACTGAGGAAGTGAAAGCAGGCTCCAGAAATCCTCTGTGGGGCATTCCTCCGTTCCAAGCTCCCTCCTCCAGATGAAAGACTAAATACAGCTGCAGTAGTAAAGGCCAAACATTTGCATCGTAAACATCTGCACAGTGGGAAAGGTCTTTGCTGTGGCACTCACTGCTGTAATCTATGGACGGCAACATTCCTGCCTCTCAGAAACTCAGTAGATGCATCATCAGTCTAAAGCTGTGGCTAACTGCTTGCACAATACTTACTAGGAGCCAGGATTTCAGCTTAGCCCCTTGCAGAAGATGTCTTTGGTGACAGGCATTCACAGCTACTCAGAAATGATGGAACCCTTCATGCTCAAGAAGACCTTGGGGACCCAGGAAGAAGCAGACTCCTGGTGGCACAGAGGAGGCATAAGCAGGCTTCTGCAGAGTTCTACAGGCAGATGTAGGAATTTGTTGAAGCAGCTGAACAAATTCAGATACTAGAATTTTCTGTTGGTTCCTTGGCTTCCTGAAAAGCTCTGAAAACACCATCCTTATCCCCAAAATTCAGATATCCCCAAACAGTGGCACAGAGAGGCCTCTGCAAGGAGAGGTATGTAGAGATTTGAGTATCTAGCACACAGGAAAAAAAGTTGTTAAGACATTTGGCAACCGTTACTATTTATTTATTTTAGACACCAACTTTCTAAATAATTGTAACAATCTCAGATATTACCATGAAGTATTAACTTGAAAGTTATGACTTTTTATTATCAGTATCCGTAAGCTTCATTCCATCTGTTCTTTCTAGCCCACGTTTATGCTACTGGTATCTGTCTTGTTGCTCCCACTGCAAAAGAGTGACATTTGGTCTGATACATGCTTAAACAGTCTTTTTTATTTGTTTGTGTCTACATATGGGAAAAAAACCCAAAATTCTACTATACTCAGATTTTGGAAAATATATAGTTATCATTTTTGATAGAACATTTCTATGCAAAATAAATGCATGGTAATTGTAAATTGCAGAATTGCATTAAGAAAATTAGGTTATTTGAGCAATAGATATATTTTTCTTTTAATTTAGAATACTAGTGGAGTTTCAAGAATGCAATATTTTCTGGAAACCTGAAAATAAATAAGGATTTATTACAGCTTACACAGCAGAGAACACAGTAATGGTCAGGAATTTGGCATAGGACATGTTGTTTGCTTTCACCACCGTGTGATTCATCAGAACTCTTGCTAGGCTAGTGCTCACAAAGCAGTGCTGTGTGCTGCCAAAGGCGTCAACAATCCTGGCCACCTTTACACTATAAATTTTAGTGACACAACTGTGGTGGCTGTGGCAGGTCTAACAGAGAGCCCACCTGCTGAGCGCCATCCTGAGCTTGTACAATCATGCAGCTTCACTATGCAAATTTAATGACTTAGACCTTGGAAGCATCAGCGGTGCCTCGCCGCAGCATCGCATCTGAACGAAAAAGCCCAATTTCCCTGTGATGCTAAACTGACTCAGATATAGACCATCATCAGCTCTGATGTTTGTCTAAACACAGGCCCTCTCAGTTAGTTTCTGCAAAGGCTTTGAATAACAGAATGAAAAATCTACTCATCTTCAGCATTTAATAATGAATACATCTGCACTGCTACAATCTTGAGCTGGTTTAGCTGGCTCTAGATTGGAGATGTGTGTACCTTTTCTATTGCATTCTGTAAACATGTCTAAACGAAACACAGAGCAGCTAGCTATCCGGAGTTTAGACAGTCGCACTGGAGAGTTTGGTAGGTGACATTTGAGAACAGGATATAATGCTTCTCACTCTCTGGGATACATCTTTACTGGTGCAACTGTAGCTGGACATGTGGTCGCAGTTTCTCCCAGCAGACAGCTAAATACCACACAGCCTGCACACTCTCCCTGCAGTGGGATGGGGAGAGAATTGGGAAAAAAAGCAAACTTGTGGGTTAGGGTAAAGATAGTTTAATAGAACAGAAAACAAATGGGAAAAAATAATTAAAATTTAAACAAAACTAATAAAATTATTAGAATATACGAAATAAGGGATGCAAATGCTGCTGTTGCTCATCACCCACCAAACCGATGCCCAGCCAGTTCCCAAGCAGTGGCCTTCCGGCCGCTTTGCCCCTAATTTCAGTTTGAGAAGCTGAAAAGTCCTTGAGTTAGTGTACACTAACTAGCTTAGCACTATAGTTAGCGTACACTAACTAAAACATCAGCATGTTTCTAACATTATTCTTGTCCAAAATGCAAATCACAGCACTATACCAGTTACTAGGAAGAAAATTAACTCTATGCCAGCCAAATTCAGGACACATTCTCCTGGTGTAGCTCTGCTACACCACTGATACACTGATGTCTTCCTGCCGAAATCAGCATCCACTTGAGTTCTATATATGGACATGTGCTACTTGGGAGCTGCATAACAGTATTCCTCATTAGAAGGGAAACCATAACCATTGTTATTCCTCTTAGAAGGGAAACCGTAGTACTTCCAGTAAAGTCTGTGTTCTCTGGAGTCCCAGAAAAGGATTAAGTTCTGTGATTAGGCTAATTTAATAGGAAAGGTTTAATTATTTGATACCCCACAAAAAATAGATTTACTGACTTTTGCATCCTTTCCAAATGTGACATCTCTGAGCAGGTCTGTAATGGCAGTCTCAAAGGACCTGTGCGGTACCCAGCACAGGCAAAGGACAACCTGTTGCTAAGCAACTGATACGAGTGCACTGCTTAGCATTTGTTTCATTTGGAAAGGACCCTATCCTTGAAGTACTTCATCTTAGGTACTGAGCACAAAGAGTTTTCCACTTGCTTTTCTAGAGCTGTCCACAAGTGTTAAAACATCCAGTGTGCACAAACAAATGTGCAATTTAAAGAACAGGTGCCAGAAAAGAACACACAAGATTGAAGCACAAATATTTCAGCCCTTTCTAACATCAGTGTCCTGAATTTGCCTCTTTGTTCATCCTATTTGAAAACAGGCTGCCTTGAGAGCATGTATGTGGCAGAGCTGTCCATGGAGTTTACTAATGTTTGTTGATGAACCTTCTTTGGAAGAATGCCCTGTCATAGTTTTCCTAGTGATAGGAGGAAATACTTTCTCCCTGATAAGCAAAGGCCAGAACTTGACCCTAGCTTTCCAGGCTGAAGACTCCAGATCTCAGATTCATACTATATTTTTTTTCAGAAACACAGCTAAATAGCTTTGGAAAAAAACAATTTGGTTTCTCAGGGACATAATAAATTCATGTTTTATTGCATGGGATCTGAAAGACACACATGCCATGCATAAGTGTACTGAGATAGGTGGGGCATGCCATCACAACATATGTCCCATCTTTATGTATGGGGAGGCTAATTTTGGCTAGTAAGAAGCCTGTATGGATTTTAGTTCTCTTCCCTAGCAGATGTAGCAAAAACATTAATTGATTGATCTCTTATTTTTTTCTGACCAGCTTTGTTGTCTCATCCAAATGCTCTAGGATGTAAATTATTTGTGGGTGGCCCAAGAACTGCCACAGTTCAGGTCTTACGTGGGCCCACAGATGGTAAAATAGAATTTTCTGTTGCCCCAGACGTTGCACATGTGAAAGCTTCCATCTGGTCACAACCTCCTGCCTGATGGACAGCACAGTGAACTTAAGCTCAGCTCTGCCTGAGTAGGACCATCTGACACAGCTGCAGGTTTCTCTGGCTGCTGTTGGTATTTCCTGCACCTCTGTGTCGTACTCCAGTAATTCATAACCAGGTGGAGGCAGACAGCGAGGACTGTGCTAAAAGCCATCGGGTTGCACTAGGACACAAACTCAGCAGAGACTGGGAGGCATAAGTCGCTCAGTGTTACCAAGCAGATTGTTCAAAACATCAGTGAAGGTGTCCTGTTCTTCAAACACATGCGAAGTAGGAAGGGTGCCGGGGTAGCAAAAAGTGCTTTTGTTTGTAGCCACTGACAGTCTTTCTGCTGCTGATCCAGTGGATCATATCAGATATAGACAGATGTTTAACTGTCCCTTTGATCAAGTGAAATGGATACAACTTTTGCTTTGGACTGGTATGGTTTCCAAATGATGTATTTTGTTAAATGAAATGCAGTGTGGGAGTACAGCACTGTTTGCAAGCTAAGCTCTGTCTCGGGAGCAGCAACTAACTACATCTTTTTTTAGAGCTGAAAAAATAAAGCACAGTGTTGAAGAAATGCTGCTGATCTCTGCATGGTAGCCTGCAGCTATGGTGACCTGAGAGAAGAAACTAGGTGTCTTAGACTATGCATATACATAAATCTCTTCCTGCCTCTCTCCTTCACTAATACCTCCACTCCCTATGCTCAGATAGGGAGTTGTCTTCCAGATCTCTCTCTGTTGAAGCACTCACCTTAACTGTTTGCCTTGTATCAGTGGATTCATGGGATTCATGACACAGAGTTCCCACAGCTGGATCGATACTTCTTTCTTATCTCTGCTGTTGTATGTGCAGGAACATCACTTGCCCACAGGCTAACACCGCAGTGCTAGGTCATTGAACGTAGCTGTCACATTTGGGAGCAAGAGAGCAAATTTGCTGCTAAACCTGACAGCCTGGTCATGAAGAGATTTGCTTTGATTTCAAGATGGAAATAATTACCATTTTCAATCCCGTGGTTTTGATCTGTTAAAGTGAATTGCCAGCTGTCCTGCTTTATTTAGGGAATACTCTCCCGAAGCTGCTGCTTCCAATTTCTTTTGAATATTCAGTCTTCAGTGATCTCACCATGATGCAAACAGCCAACCCTACCACAAGGAGTTTGCTTGAGGAATAACTCCAAGAAGGTGACCAATTCAAAAGCAGACTTGCTTAATGAGTGAACAAGCAGGAAAATACAAGATTTCATTGTGTGTGGGTTTTTTATCAAATCCAAACAAAATAACAAAGTCAGAAAAAGGATGAAACTTAATGGGCCACCTGATTTTCAAGTTGCAAGATTCACAGCAGCATATAGTTTTGAAAAAATGAACATTTTTCACTAGAAACAAATTGATCAAGAAATGGTTAACCAGATTTCTCAAGAAGACGCCATGTATGTAGCATACATGGAAATAAAACTCTGGAGAAAATAAATTACAGATTACAATACAACAAAGTAAAAGGCAGGGGTGAATTGAGTAAAGGATAAAGCATGAGATGTAGTTTCAGTGAACATCTGAGCTAGCTCCAGTTAGGCTTAACTTAGGAAGCAGAAGCTGTTTGCCGCATTAACTAGTGAACTTCGCTAGCATTAATTACTAAAGTTATTTGTGTCATTCTCCTGCCAGATCTTGAGCAAGCTTGAAAGGCTGTAAGCCCCAGCATGCAGTAGCATGTGTAAATATTCTAAGTGAACCAATAATGAGAAGCGGAAAATAAAGTGCAGTCCATGGACTTGGCCACATTTCAATACTTCTATGATTTTTTTTACATAACTTTAAAGAAAATGCAAAAGAAAGAAAAGAGAGTAGATGAGGAGGTATGACCAAGGATATATTATATGCTCTCTGCAAATTGTTTCAGAATCTAAGAGGGAGAAAGGAGGAAGTTCAAGTCAGCATGTTTAATACATTTACTGTAATTCAGTTTGATTGAATGATTTTCAACTGTAAACAAGTTTCCACTTTAGACTCGATGTAAAATAAATCCCTTCCTTGTGCCACTGTAAACATAGATTTTCTTTTTGCCCTCAGTGAACTGTAGCTTATGCATTAACAGGAACTTTCTGCTAGGAGCCTTTGTTCTTTTGGAGAGCCACTCCTCTGGGATTTGGGCTCCCTGGTTGGCCACTGTACCCAGCTCTCCCGATACGGCAGCAGGTGGATCTGACCAGCAGGCAAAGTTAATAACCTGGTGAACCAGGGGCAGGAAGGATAGTTGCAGTTACACAGAAAACATTGAAGGATTACTTCTCCTTTGGTACTTCAGAAATGAAAATTGATATTCATAGCCACATTCTACCTAAGGAATGGCCTGACCTTAAAAAGGTAATAAGAGCTTAGATATTCAGCGCCTTATGTTAGCAGCAGCCATTTCTACCAATGTAATTTTTGACAGAACAATGAATGAAAGGTTCCGTTATAAATATCTCTAGGGATTTGTCTAATCTGATTTTTTTTTCAGATAGAAGATATTTGTATTGCCTTACTTTTCACAGCATGAGTTCCAGTCAGAAAAGAATGAGAAATGGGGCTCTGTTCCCTACTTTTTATTTAGTCTGAAGCAATTCTTATATTTCTGCCTGTATTTTTATGAGACCTAAATTTGTCAAATGATGAGCTGAAAATTTGACTTTCTTGATAAAACCAGAGCTGTTGGGTTCCCAAATAGTATTCACTTTTATTTTAAATAAGAGGAATAAGCAACTATTAGACAAGATTAATGTTTCTGAAGACAAAAGTCATTCAGAACTTATACCCACAGGCATGAAAGTCATTAACCTCAACAGGAGTGGCGTCACTCTATGTACAGTTAATTGATGATGATGATGATAATTTTACTAAACTTTTTCAGTTACTGGAAAGAAGTACCGTATTTGTATTGAAAATACAGATTCTCAGTTGTCAGAATGCTGAAGCTATAAGTCAACTTGTATTAACTTTGAATATTTGTGTATTATTATTATTATTATTATTATTAAATAAGGTAAATTCATTCTTGTCAGTAATAATTTTCATGAAAATTAAAAGTACGTGAGACTGGGAAGTGTCATTCAGGTTTACATGTAATAAATCTAATCCTTTTCTTATTTCGGATAATAAAAATCCATGTAGTCGTCTCATTCTGAACTAGGCCTTAGAGTTATTGCCTAAATAATTATAATTTTTATAACTCGTTAATATTTCAATTCATTATAAAAATTCAGGGTACAAACGAGAAGATCTGCGTTGTAGTGTCTTTCGTTATTGTAATTTTGTGTGGTAGTTTGAATGAATATTCCCTCTGTCTGACAGTAATGTGGAACCATTTGATTTCATTCTGCCTGTCTTTGACAACAAAAGAATACCAATATTTCAGCCATGAGCTGTGGCATTCTACACACTAACGGAAGCTCTTCTTTGCGCTGTACTCTTCTTTCACCTAATTGTTTTGAGGTTGATGATGGCAAATTCTCAGGCGTTTCTTGTGTATTGGCTCTGTGTTTCTATGCTTTTGAACATCACAGTCCAGTATCAGTTTGATATTAGCCAGAAAGCAGCTGGAAAATATAAATGGCATATTAGAAAAAAAGTCATGTGAAAACCTGTTGTTAAGAACATGCATAGGATTATTTCTCCATCGGTAGTGAAAAATAGCACCATTATGCATAAAAGCTCCTGGAATTGAGTGTTTGTTTCCTTATTTTCCTGGGAAGGTCTTTTTTAACATCTGTTTGAACTTTGTATTTGTAATAGAAAAAAAATCCTCAGTGAAAAACATGCAATACACTGGATAATGCAGGTGAGATGACAGATTTTTTTAGAACAAGTATTTCTGTTTTAAATGGATAGGAGTTTAAATATCCAGACTATAAAGGCAGGTTACTCTTGCTTGTTGTCCTTGTTTGTGCAATGTTCCTATAAAAACACCTATAAAATTCCTTCATTCTGTTTTTACATGATTTTTTTGGTCTTTATGTACTTTAAAAGGGCAGTAAATTCACTGAGATAAAATCACCCCAAGAATCCCTTGACGTTCATGGATGTACATCAGTACTGAATTCACGGCTGTTAGACCCTGTAGGCCGGTGGTACCTTTCTTTAAGCATTGATAAAGAGGCAAAGACCAAACTTTTGCAAGTTAATTTCCACCTGCTACGTTTTTTTTAACTCTGTTCTGAAGACTGAGCAGTGCAATGGCTTAGAATAGAAAACAACTCTCCGAACTCCCTAGAGTCCTCTGAAAATTCAGGCCATTACCATAGTTCTCTACATCTCATGCGTGGCAAACCAGCGAGGCAACCCTCACATGCACGCACAGTGCTAAACTTCGATTTCTTTTTTGCAGCCTTGTAAATGCTGAACCTTGAGTCTGGAATATTTTGTGGTCGAGATACTTATTTAAGAGCTTAGGGACCCATAAAAAGTATAAAAATTCATAGAAATAAATGAAATAAGGACTGAGAATATATCCAGCTAGTAACTGAGGGGAATAAAGAAGAAAGTAAATTCAAAAACAGGCCAGTGAGTTTGTTGCCTAAATGCTCCTTTAGCACTTTTAAGGAACTCATTTTCTGCACAGCTCAGTTGCAGTTAGCATGCAGCTAGTGAAAACTTAAGGTTCTCCTTAGGTGTTACTCAGAAAAATTTTCACTGAATTTCAGTATTAAATATATATACCTGTAAATTTATAAATTTAAATAAAATACACATAGCTACACAACTAAATGTAGGTAAATAAAACATTAATAGCTTTAGCCGTTAGCATCTCTGACTGGCTGAAGTCCAAAGGCTTGGCTCTGCGTGCCTGTGTTAGGAAAGCTCATTGCGGTGTTAGGTAATGATTTGTTATCACAGGAAATTCAGGACTATATTTAAATTCTTTACTCTTCAGTGAAAGAAATGCCTGCTTTTATGGAGTTTCCTCTGAAATGCTTCTCTGCAGATAAACGGGAATTCTGAGCATTGTTTTCAGTCTATTATGATATTTCAAGATTTCATTTATTTCTAATCTGATTATGAAAGTAAAAGGAAATCATTATCTTCTACAGGTTTTGGTTTTTTAATAAACAATTTTGAATCTTTCTGGAAGAATTAATGAGCATCTAAGCTTCTCCTTTTTAGCTTCTCTTGGCTGTTTAAATATTAATAGACAAGAGACTGACCTTCAGTCCTGCTGCTGAATCATGGAAGCTGAAAAGGGGAATCAATACATCTTTGTGCTAATGATTAACTGATCACAGATTGGAAAATTGTCAGCTCCATTTTCATATTGCCAAATGCTTGATTTAATTTGTTCTATGTTAAAATCATTCCAGATAGAACCTCAGTATAGTAAGCAACTTTAAGCACTCCAGAATCAGCTGTAGGACTTAAAAATGTTGTTGAACTGGGAGCTGAAGGTTCAGATCTACGAACATCATTAGTCTGGTCTAGTCAAACTTCAGCACTTCTGCTGAAATTAGTGGGGCTACTCAGAGACTCAAAACTGAGCACATGTGTTTCTTCTGTATGATGTACTGCTGGGTTGTAAGAACTGATTTTTTTGTTACTATTGCAGACTGCTAACTAGCCCTGGGTTTTTCTTCTGTCTTTCACAGAGGTACGGATATGGTGGATGGGTACAGCTGGATCATCACTGCAAGGTTTGGGCTGTTTGGTGCTCTAAGCTGATCTTGTGTTGCTGTGTCACGAATACAGACTCGCAGTGAATCTTTTAAAAAGCAAAGTGGCAACAAGATTGGCTATGTCCAATTCTAAGGAATTCTTTTCAATAAGATAGATTAGCAGATTATATATAGATTTTTTTAGTTAGATGCAGTCATCTGTATAAGAAGCAAAACCAGAAGGAACTGGTATTTTAATAAAAGTTGAAGAATGCAAATATGAACATGTCTTCATATCTGATTGAAAAGGGAACTTCATGCAACTTGTACAACTTCATGACAAGGAGAAGAAGTAGCGGAATGACAAGGACAATCCTTAGATTTTAGGACCATTGTGTAGAAAAGTAGGAGCAGGACATTTATTGGCAAGTGAAAGGCAGACTGGATCTGATTTTACCTCTTTTTATCACCGTCCACTCTATTAACTTTGCAAGGGCACTTCTGAGCTACACTAGTGCAGCTGGAACAGCCTGTCTCCAGGTGCCACGAGTCTGTGCTAACATTCAGAATCCAACTTGCTGGTACTGAAGTTAGCAGATACATGTGTTCACTCTGCTGGGGACAGAACTGGTTTCTTAAAGGCTTGATTATGATCTCACTCGGAGTAGAGCAAATCAGCAGTAACTTCAGTGACACAACAACAAAAAACTTCTGAAAGCAAGGTCGAAATGCAGCAGTTTCTCTCTCGATAAGAGCATTAAAACATTACCAGTATTAGCGCTCTTTTTACAGGAGGGCACAAGGAGCCAAGTGAGGTAAGGCTGGTACAAAAAAATAATTCCCTTTGTACATTACTGCATAGGTTAGCTGTACCAGTTAGCTAGTTTTAAAGATGTTACCTCTGTTGCGATGTAATAACTTTGGTAGTCAGATACTGCTGTCTGTCTCAAACATCATCGCAGGAAAACAGCTTCCTCCTGTGACTTGTCAGCAACTCACTCCTGGGAATCTTTTGGAAATCCTGTCACTGCAAATGGCACTGGCCTCTGAAAAGAGGGAGATGAGGAAGATGGCATTAAAAAGAGACCTCAGGAGACCTCAGTTCACTTTCCACCTTGCTTCATATGTACCTGTCCTAACCTTTAAAACTTTATCTGTAATTGCCTACCACAGGAATACTATGAGTTGCACGGAAGAGGTAAAAGCAATGCAGGGTATTAGCCAGAGAATTAAGGAAATGATACGAAGACAACAGGGGTTGCATAAATAAGAGCAGAAAGAACAATGTGGGTATAGGAAACTGCAAGACAAAACATGCAACATTAGGAGCATGAATAGCTCAACAGTGTCAGCACACAGCCTGCCTCAAGCACGTGAAGAGTGCGAACAACTGGCTCCACACCGCTGTGTTATGTAAGGACATGCCCTGTGCACAACTGGCTTTACAAGGGTTAATCTGCCTCTATCTTCCAAAATTCAGACATGATCTCGATATAGGAGTTCTGTACTGACAAGTAGAGGGATAAGTAATAGAAAGATTTAGTACTTAGGATCTTCAGGGTGGCAGTGTCTCTCCCTGTTTGTGTAACCATGTAAAGAAAACAGTACCCCATCTTCTTCATTGTTTCATTTTGTGACTTGGCTAATTCAGTCATTCTCTGTAGAGAATTCAACTTTTATTGTCTTTAGAGAAGCAAGACTTGCATCTTCCAGGTAACCAACGTAGTTATATATAAAATGCCTGTTAATTTCAGTGCAACTACACTTCCCTTCATCCCCTTGTAACTTTGCAAAATCATGCTTCTTTGTGATCATATATATGCTTGTGTTAACTGAAAAAACTGATTAAATGTGTCTATCTATTGCAGCCTAATGATATACACACTTTTGTCATTCTATAACATGCAAGGCTGTGCTGTCAAACACCTAACAGCCATTTATGGAAAAAGACTACAGTATGAAGGTTGGGACTGAGAATAAGTAAGAAACAAATATTATGCTATAATTTCAGATCTGAGTCTAAGCAGGCATAGGAGCGACGATCAGCTGAACCAAAGTGTGGATGGCACAGCTTCTGAGCCACGTGGTACGTGCAGGAAGGAGAGAATTGTTGCAGACATTTTTAGCAGCTTAGCTGTTTGTTACAGGTCTGATGCTAAAATTCCTTGCTAAAAATAGTTTACAGAGGAACTTTGTGGCAAGTTAGTAATAGCCTTATATACTCTGCAAAGAATTCTGTGTAGCCTACTTCTGTCCGAAAATGTTGCATGAAAAATTGCACGGCAAAATAAAATCCTGTTCAGATGTGTTAACTCCTGGGGAAGTTAACTCTTAAGATTTTTAAAAAAAAAAAAAAAGGCAAAAGCTTCTCATATCATTCTGTGAAGAAGCATCGGGGTCAAACTGGAAGAAGATAATTACAAGTATTTTTAAAGAACTGCAATTTGGGATGTGACTTGAGTAGTTTAGTGATGAGATAATTTTAAATGTAGCTTGCTGAACCAAATCAGCCTGCTGGACTTAAATCTCTCTCTCTTAATTTCCACATAAATTAATTAAAGCCTTAAATATGAGATAATGTTTAGAATGAGACAGAACAGAACAGAATGGAATGGTGGAATTCTTCCACTATGCCCTTAGAAAATTGTGTTAACTTTGCAAATAAAAATCTCACGTCTTTTATATTGGCAGCACTGCATCCATTGCTTTAGAACCTGAAAAAAATTTTCCTGATTCATGTTTCATTCTTACTACTGGAATAAACTCTGAAAATTGTTTCCCAGCTGAGGTGGTTGAGTTATTTCACAGTTTAAAAATATCAGATGCAGATTAGTGGCAGTGTCTAGAGACTGTAGCAATACAACTCATTTTCCAGTCACAGTATTGCTGGACCTAATCTTCCTATCCCTACATGCACAAACATGGATCTTTTATGCTTTCCTGCATAATTGAGTCTGTTGTCAACATACAATGCTGTGAGCTCAGCCCTGACCTGTAGCGTATTCACAAAGAATCAGTTAATGCAAATAAAATCACAGACTGTTCAACTAATTCTTCAGTGAGAAGAGCACATGGAAATTAGAAACCTTTCCCATACTGCAAGCCCTGTTGCAGGTTTATGTTGGCATTTAGGTATGAGCACTGTCAAAGTTCCTAGTAAAATTACAATCTATCTCATACTTTTGTCAATGTTACCTGAAGAAAATACATATGAGCAGGTCAGTTGCTATGCCTTAGCTATGTCTGAGGAAAGAATTAAGTCATGTGTTCACAGAAATGCTCCCAGTGGTAATTAGTAAAGTCCACACGGTCTATTTGTATGTGATGAAATGCTCAGTTCTACTCTTTCTTTACTCACACACTAAGTACTTTTCTGTTAATTAGGCAATCTGCAGCAACATGTTGATCTTTTTTGGTGTATTGGAATGTATGGCTAGAGTAAACCTTTCTGTCATGTTGGAAAATCCATTTTATAAGAATCTGAAGTGTTTTTATCAGAGAATCAGGACTATGTAGTTGTTATTACTGACTGTAACTTTTCAAGTAATTTTCACAACCTGTGATCCGGCTAACAAGTAACCTGACAGTTTGCCCATGCAGCACAGTTAGATTTTTTGAAGCAACCTTTAAAATATTCATTAGGGCAGTATATTTGTGGATGATGTATGAAGTTAATAACAAATTCAAGATTAAGAACAGTATGGCTTCTCAGAAGGAGGGGACAGAAACCCAGCTCTGTGAGAAGCAGTGAAATTTTGTTATTTCTGTTTTAGCATACCAGTAGCAAATATTCTGATTTAACAGTGTTTTTATTTGGAAAAATAGACAGGATCCTAAATAAACCAGTTTCATGGGGAAAAATAAAGTGGCCTTTGGAGAGACAGAATTCCCCTTCCAGAAGGGTCAAAAGACTGCCCTGCCCTTAGCTTCCATTTACTGTGAAGGTGAAGGAAGAGCTGCTGTGTTTTCTCATGTGGTTTTAAATTTTCAACTGCAGATTCAGTGTATTCTCTCTGTCCCATACATCTGCTGCATGGCCACGCTTACCCATCCCAAATACACAGAGTCATGTGGATCTTCTGACTTTCATCCATTCCCATTCGTACCCTAGAGCAGCTTCAAGTGACCAGGAAATACTGAGGCCTTGCAGGTATTGGTGAATTGTGTCTCATCACTCTGGGCAAGCATAAGCCAACGGAAAGACTGTTCTGTCTGTCTTTACAAGTCCATAAAAGCATGTGGATACCTACAACTGTGACAAACTTACTTTGCTGAATGTGATGACACTGTGACTACTCTCAGTCTGTTTGGACAATAGACAAATCAACCAAAAATTAAGTTGAAAAAGCAAGTTTCCATGTTCATAGCTAAAGAAACAGTGTCGCATTTCATTACCTTGCTAATGTTTTGAACTCTGGAAGTTTAGGATTTGGTGGCATCTGAAGAAGGTATCACAGTAATTCAGGTAATGGTTATAAACTGCATTTATGTTTTGTTTGGGGTTTTTTTTCCCCAAATTCTTCAATTTTGTTTTTCCTAGGGCAAAAATACATTCTGAAGACAACATAATGGGTCTCCTTTTGTCTCAGTATTGCTGGTGATGGAACAACTGACATGAAATTAGCAGAGTTGCACAATTATTTCTGTAGTTACTAGAATCATTGTAATGATATTGACTTTAAAAGAACATGCATATACCCAAGGGGAAATTTAATTAGATTTAATTAGAGCATTGTTTTGAGGTCAGAATTTGATTTGAGGATAAACTTCGATTAAGGTACCTGATATCTTCTCCAGACAAATATAGAGTGATATATGTTGCAAAGGAAAGCACATTTTTTAATTATGAAGAATTAAATCTGAACTATAAATGACTGGTTTATTAATGACTATTTTAAAATAGTCTTTGATTAAAAATACCTACTGAATAAAAATAAGAACAAAAATCTGTCACTGAATTTCTGTGGGGAGCACAATATACTCTAGTGACTATAAATTAATATGAAGTACTTTGTCACATTTATAATATATGAAAATGTCATTTCACAGGGACAGGCAAAGATGATGAAGGATGGAAAGGTTTTTAGAGTTATTCAGGAGAACTGCTGGGATCCAGAAGTACGGATTAAAGAGATGGATCTATCAGGTACCTCCATGAAGGAATTGAAATCATTGTGTCTCATTTAGAATAACAGCAACTTCTCTGTTAGTGTTTCTGAAAGCACTCAATAACAATACCAAAATGAAAAGGTTTAGCATGCTGATTCGTTAGTTTAAATCTGTTGAAAATCAGTGAAAACCGATATGCTTTATACTCAGACTCAGAGGGGACATGTTCCCATAACTTTTCTCATTTTCAGTAGCAATTTATTTCTGACATGGGTTTATTAATTTTGGTGGGAATTTTAAGGCAGTAAGGAACAATTTTATGGAAGTAAGGATGGCTGATGCTGGATTTGAAAAAGCAACATACATTCCAGCTATAGAAGTGTTTTACATAAAGGGGTAGCCCTATCATTTTTGTTCCAAATGTTAAAATTATTCTCTTTATTCATAGGATTTTTTGTATGTTTGTTTCCTTTTCTAATATTTTTTTTTCTGCTTAGATGTGGCAACTTCATTCTGTATTATTGCCAGAGGACTCTGAGCCTTGAGAACTGGTACAATTACTTTCTTAGAAAAGAGAATTTTCCTGATTTAGAAAGAAACTTAACCAGATGCCAAATCTGTAAATGTATTTTCCGTCAAGTTACTTACATGCCACTAAATAAGGTTTGTAAGATGGGAGACTGGGCGTGAGAGAAGGAACTTTTCATTTGATCAGTTCTTTTTGTTAATTCTTATTAACTCTATAATTCCCAATTGTTTTTGGGAGAGAAGTATTATGTTGCTAAAGATTATTTTTTCTTAGATTGAGGTCTGACTAATTCCTACATCAGTTTCTCAGTAGACACAACTTGAATATCTTCTCCCACTTGTCGTAAGACATAAACAGCTGAATTTCTCTAAAAAGCAGATATTTTATAAGTAGCGTCTTTATGATTATTGTTTCCTTCTGTAATGAGACAGCATGTTAGGAGATACTTTGAGTCATTCTCCTTACGGAGGTTTACTGCAATATATAACATAGGCCTACCAGGGAGTTCAGGGGCTGGTGGCCAATTTATGTAAACACAATTTAGATGATTTTACACAACCTTGTTTTCACCCTTGAGAAGCAGTATTTCAAACTCCAGCCATTAGACATTCAATGGGAGTGCTAGAATGTCTTTGCAACCCTCTCTGAAATACGCTGCCTTGACTAGGCTGTAATCATTCTCTGAGTTAGCTCAGGGATTTGGAAGATTACCACATCATTCGACCACAGTGTGGATCATAAATAGCCTTTTGGGCATCTTTCCCTTTCAGATATTTCCCTCAGTGGCAAATTTCTACAAAACAATTCCACCCCATCTATTTGCTGTAGACAAAGGGAAAACATAGGAGCAATTTTTTTCCTTATTGTTTTTTTTTTTAACAGCTCTCTAGAAAAGAGAATGTACTATAAAGCCTACACTACAATATTTCTCCACAAACTAAACAGGGCTCACGTCGTTAAAAAAAAAACAAAACCCAAAAACCTGAAACTGTGTGTTACAGCACCATCTGGTGACTTCTGCTATAAAAATGTTCCCTTTTATTACAGTACTCCAGAGATGCAGGCATCAGCCAATTAAGAGGAAAAAAAAAGTCTTGGTGTTTTTCATTCTTACTGTTCAACTAATGATAAAGACTATGGGGCACATTTATTCTTTTTCAGTTTGCAGATCTGTAGCTGCTTAGTTTTCTGTAACACAGGCCCAAATAGATTATACGTAAAAATTTAACCTCCAAACACGGCAGAATTTTGGAACAAAGATGCAAAGATGAAAGCTGAACAAAACTAATGTCAGTCACTGTAAGGTATTATTAACTCAGAGAGGTAACTTACAGCTTGGTTGCTAAAAGGCTTTGTTGGAGCAATGCCCAAGAAACCTTGCCAGTAGTATGAAATGGTAGCCAATATACCAAAGAGACTAAAGTAGTTCTTATAATCTTATGACAGAATCACATGTCCTAGTTCTGTTTGGTATACAAACCTATGTCTTGGTGCACTCCATAAAACAAACTATTAAAGTAATTCAGTGAAACATCCTTTAAAGATAATTAACATCACAGTTCTGTGACACAAATCGTCACAATTTTGTTGGAGAAAAATTTTTCAGTTAATCCTACCTGCCTTTTCTTTTTGTTTTCCCCTTTGTAAAACCTTCTGAAGAGGGTATAAAGTAGAGGTTTTTCTGTGCTGATTCTTCTGCCTAAAACTAGTCTCTAGGGATGTTCAGCTCAGAAATCTACCTGTAAGGTTTATCTTAAATTTGCTCAGCAATGTAAAAGTGAATTGAAACCAGATAAAATGCCGATTGTGGAAAACATAGTGAATGTTCTCAGTGTCCCCCAGCATATTGGGGGATAATACAACTTGGGCTGTACTTCAGTGTATATGTAATTTTGTAGACCTAATCCTTAACCCCAAAACATTGCTGCTGCACAAAATATTAATAGGTCTTGTAAGAAAGATGCCTGAGCCAGCTTTCCCTCTCATTTCCTACTTAAAATGCTGAGGAGGATAAATAATTTTGTTAAATATTCAAGTGCTTTGGCAAGACCATTGTCTTAGAAGAAATTCTTCTGTGTTTTTTCTGCCATGTTTTGCATGAGTATCTTTATTCCTAACAACCAAGTTAAAATTTTTTAGGCATGACAGAATATATGTATAAATATTACAGTCAGACCTAAAATTGAAAAAGATACAGTTTTGCATGTAACAATTTAGTGACGTCCTAATTACTGTTTCTTCTGTTGTTAATCTCCTAGGCTTGTCGTGTTCACTTCTGTAACTTGTCACACACAAAGTTATGGTATAGATTTGTGTTTGAACAGAAACCAAACAACATAGTCTTAATTCTCTGTTTTGCTAATATCAAAGTTATTTCTAAAACCAGGCAGATTTTCTTACACTTACAACCTCAGTAGTGCAGACACGGGATGAATGAAACAGCACAATATAGCTTGGGGGAACACTTAGGAAAACATTGTTTAAAAACCATTGTTAAGATAACATTATTTATCTTTGACGTTATTTATTTATTTATTTATGTATAAAATAAATATGGTTAAGGTGACCCCAAAATACACTTCAGATACTGTATTCTGTTGGTTTAATGTCCCATTTATTTATGTGAGAGTAACGTTGCTATTTTAATTAATTGTACACATGCATACTAAAATATACTTCTAAAATCAAAACACAAATTATTCACAAATAATCTAGTACGAGTATGAAAGTGTTATTTTTCTTCCTACTTAGCAAAATTATTCCAATCCTAATAAACTGGTAGACTATAAAATTTATTACTGCGATCCTTAATGATAAAAATAAATTATTCATACCACTGTCAAATCAATCCTTTTTAGTATTAAACCTTTCACCTTCGACCTTTCAAACCAAAGTGCTTTCTTACTTTTAGCATATTACCAAAAAAAAAGAAAAAAAAGAGAAATATTAATAACTGCTTTTTCTTACTCAGGAGTCACAGTCCAAGTCCTTTCCACAGTCCCTGTAATGTTCAGCTACTGGGTAGGTTTCTACTAGCCTATTTTGTAATTACAAATATTTTTAAAAATAAATGCATCCTCCTATAAATGAGGTGATTGAAGCAATCACTGGAGCACTGAAGTAAATGGGGAATTGTTCTGCTGTAAAAAATGAAAGACGAAATATAGTCCAGGTGTCAGAAGAGCCAGTGGGGTGTCCTGGCAAAGCTCCTCTCTGGAGTACACTTGGTGGGAGCGAGACAAGAGGATTTCTTCTGGGGACCTTATGGGGATTGCTGGAAACAGAGAGAGAGGATTTACACAGCATGAATCCATGGTTAGTGGGTAGATACAAATGTACAGATTTCATGAAAGCTAGACATCAATCAGTATTTTCTCATAAAAAAAAAATGGGTCTTGTCCCATTTTTAAATGTGGCATGGGACTCATTGACCTAGAATGCTTTGAATCTTAAAATTCAGCAGCAAATTTAAATTAATATGTTCCCTGCATTTTGATCCTGAATGCATCAAAAAAATAGAAACAGTCTAGTAAGTCCTAGTAAAATGCGGTTCTGAATATATTCTCAGTCTGACTATTTTCATATGTGTACAAGTCAAGTTGTTATACGTAAACAGATAAGCTATATTAAAAATCATTGTGTTAGGCCTGTGTATAAGCAGTGTCACTGATCTTCAGAGTTTCTTGTTAGGTGACCTATCTTTAAAATTTTATTCTGGCATTTTGGGGAATATTTTTCATTAAATATATAGTGGGGGCAAAATCGGGAAACCGGTTGTATGGATATTGCAGTTCACTTATTAGAATTAAGACTGTTACCTCCTTCTAAATATTAGAGAGGTTTGCTCAAGTTCTCAGTGTAGAATTTTCATGCTCCAGCATCTCTCATTTCTTATTTTTATCTCTTCAACTTCAGTAGCAGGAGAGTAAATATTCATTGCCATGTTTAAAAACTGTATGCTGAGGTTTCTGCATTGGGATTAGCAAAAATAGAGGACTGGTTTACACAAAAGACCAGCTACTTAACTGCCTCAGCAACCTCGGCTTTATTACATTCATCCTACGGAAAGGCAACAGCAGTTGATAAAATATTCAAGGCCAGAAGGGGAACTACACCCAGAGGTTTTAAAGTGAGGCAGAATATAGCCCTACTGGATTCCACCTACTCAGATCTGTAAAGTAAATTTTCATTTCAAACCCTGTCTCTGAATTGTTTGCAGTGACATTTCTCCAGTATCTTCCAAAGGAGATAACATTCGAGAACTACATTTCAATATACTGTTCTGCTTACTATCTTACCAGGCTAAACCTCAGGATACTTTAGATCTAGCCCAGATATTAAATAATGACTTAGCTGCTACAGTAAAAAAGTACCCCAAGAGGTTTATCGGCTTGGGTACGTTACCTTTGCAAGCTCCAGACCTGGCTGTGAAGGAAATGCATCGCTGCGTGCAAGAACTTGGATTTCCTGGAGTGCAAATAGGATCTCATGTCAATGAATGGGACCTGAATGCACCAGAACTGTATGATATTTATGCTGTGAGTAAATGTTTCCTTCCTTATTTGAGGAAATTGTGATACAGAATTCTGTCTAAAAACATCTTGGAATATATTCAGTCATCAACTAAATTTATAGATACATTAAAATAATTGAACTTTTTCTAATCTGCTTAGTGATCAGATTCATTGTTAATTAGATAATTCATTATAGGATATAATGACAATAATAGAAAATAAAACATTCCAAAACATAATAATGAATAACAAAGTCTTTTTTATTATAGGAGTTCTCACTGTACAGTTGCCTTCTTAGTTTGTGAGGATAAGTGCAGTATCAAATAAAGAATTTCTGCACTGTTTGCTTTTGGGTTCAGGTCACGGTATGTCCAGTACTCTTGAGATAACTGATAAAACTCGCTGACATTTTCAGAGGTAACTATGGAGCCAAAGTACCATGCAGAATTATGCAAATGGGACAAAAAGTTCCAAACTGAATGTGTTGATTAGGAAAAGAATTTATAGATTGCATTTCTTAAATAGCCTGTGGTCCAGGTGAGGATGGTCATTTGTCTAAATAATGGGGTTCAATCAGTGCACATTTTGTATCTGTTTCACAGGTTAATACAGCTGTCAGCTTGAGGTTATTTTCCCAATGCTCAATTTATTCAAGAATTCTGTTAGTGCAGCATATGGACTATTTGTTTTTATGGCCATATGCAGTCAGTTCACAACTTTCACTCCTGGAGATGCACACATTCACAGAACCACAGCATGGCTGAGGTTGGAAGGGACCTCTAGAGGTCACCAGGTCCAACCCCTTGCTCAAGCAGGGCCACCTGCAGCCAGATGCCCAGGACCATGCCCAGATAGTGTTTCAATTTCTCCAAGGACAGAAACTCCACAACTTATCTGGGCAACCTGTGCCAGCGTTCAGTCACCCTCAGGGCACAAATGTGTTTCCTGATGTCTAGTAGGAACTTTGTGTGTTTCAGTTTGTGCCCATTGCCTCCAGTCCTGTCACAGGGCGCCACAGAAAGGAGTGTGGCTCCATCTTCTTTACGCCCTCCCTTGAGGTGCTTATATACATCAATGAGATCCCCCCTGAGCCTTTTCTTCTCAAGGCTAAACAGTCGCAGCTCTCTCAGCATTTTGTTGTACGAGAGATGCTCCAGTCCCTTCATCACCTTTGGGCTCTCTCCAGTACCTCCATGTCTCCCTTGTATTAAGATCCCTCTCTCATACTGGGATCTCACTCTTATACTGCACATTCTTCAGCTTATGTTTAATGCATGCAGGTAGTAACCTCTATCACTTTTAGAAACATCCCTTGATAATAAAGATTTTGAAATTTAGTTATATTTGATAATGAACTTTTTCAATTTACTAAGCCAGCTGTTGAATCTCTATTTTTAGTTTACAAATGTAGATGGCAATTACTCCCTACAATCCAAAACTTGCAGCTTTATTTATGCATGTAAGGGTAAATAAACCCAAATTTTTCAAATGTGTGATAATCTCCTTAGCAACAAGAGGAGGTCTAGAAATACATCTGACAAAACGAAGCTGTTAAATTTTGGTTAAGCATATGAATGACTCTGATGACTATATATTCAAATCTAAGCACAGAGTTAACTTGGTTAGAATTGGCCTCCTGTATTGTTCTTCTATTTTCCTTTCCAAAGATGTCAGTAGTTTTGGAAAAATAAATATACTTGAGTGGAGATGGACTATAGATCAGAGTACAGCTAAATTTCAAACTCTTAGGGTGAACTAGGAATAGTTTAACTACATTTAAGCCAGGCGGATGGCCAGATGGGACAAATGTAGTGCAGCAGCAATGAAAATACCTGAATGCAGCTGGAGCAGTTCTGCAAAACCACCCTAAAACTGTTCTATAAAACATTATGAGAATTCATCCTCATAAGTGTAATGAAACCAAAAGAATGCTACTTTGAACTGAGTGTTTTAATGCAGGAGGACTGACGAACACAGCTAAAAAAGGATTTTTGTAACACATTAATCTGAGTAACAGTTTATTAAAAAGATACTATCATCAGTGTTTCCAACCTTGCAGTCTCAAAAAGAACTTTGAAACTGAGTAAGGACTTCAGGATATGGCCCAGAGGAGTAAATATAACCAATTACTGCTTATTGTTCTTACATCCGGGCCTGTTCTTATTAGTAATACTAACACCCAGTACAATTTGCAGGTAATCTTTAAAGCATAGTGAAGAACTAAGATGCATTTTGATATCATTAGTCAAGATTTAGATTTCTTCTTTTTGCTGCAGGCTGCTGAACAATTAAATTGCTGTCTCTTTGTGCATCCCTGGGACATGCAGATAGATGGAAGGATGTCCAAATATTGGTTTCCCTGGCTAATAGGTGAGTGTATATTTACTTTGCTCAATCTACATTTATGAACTGTCACTGAATTATACCCCGGAATATTGTTATGAAGGTGCAGAAAAACTAGATGATTTTTCTATTTTTTCTTAAATCAAGTACTACAATTAAGTCTGTTATGTAAATTCAGCAGTCATTTGGTTTTAAGCTTGTTTAGTTTGTCTAACTTCTAAATACCTAGAATTAAAATTATTCAGACTAGCAACCAAATCTAGTATTCTCTTTAGTCCTAAATGCAAAGAACAGATGACTAGGGAAAAGTGAATTGTCTCAGAAATGAGCTCCTCAAAAATAAAGTGAATAAAGGAAGGAGTAGGCAAAACCAAACATTACTTCCTAGAATTTCTTGGATTATTTCCTAGAAATAGGTTGATCAGAGAGGAAATAAATGTGGGTTCACGCCAGCTATAGCTGAAACAAAATGTACTTTGAAAGCTTCTCATAGATGTAGGGAATTATCTAGCCTCTGTTTTCTTTCCCATCTGCTAGGTAAATCAGAACAGCATTGAGTAACAGGAAGTATATTATACTGCTACCTAGAAATGTTTAGACCTGATTCCATCTTCATTTATTCTGTTTACATCATTTAGTTTTGCATGGTTTTACACTGCTTCCAGTAGAGGTTTTCTGGGAAACATGCACAATACATACATATCTGTGCTGCAATATACACTGGAAAATCTTAGTGTCCCGATCACCAGTGCATTATCTTAGTCTTAATCAGAGCAGACTCAACCACACAGATTTAAAAACAGACTAAAATTATTTTGTTTACTTAAGAAATTATAATGAAAAGATTTTGCTACTAAACCTAACGAGGATTTGCATCTGAGTATATGGTATAACATTAGGGAAAGCCAGCCGTTTCAGCTGGATAGGTATTGTTTCCCCCACAGATGAGGGGAACTCAGGTCCTAATTTCAAGCTGAATGTCTGAAGTTAGGGGCCTAAATAATGTGATGTTCTAAATAAGTTAGTTGTGCTTGGAAACCGAGGCCTGATGTAGGAATCTAAATTTTTGTTACACTCCTGACACTGGGCATTCAAGCTGCCCAGTGGCAAAGAGAGAGAGGGGTTATTTCTAAACTATAGGAACTGCCACTGTGTCATAACTAAACACCAAATCTTGTTGGAACATCCACCAACATATCTGCTCACACAAAAGAAACGTAGAAGCAGAGGTCAGAAGAGAACCTGGCCTATTCCAGACTTGTGTTGAGCTAGGAGAGCTGGGGAATCAAGCCTGTACTGTGTGGTTCAGGACATACTCAGCCTGCCTGTCAGCTGTCCTAGTGATGTAAGATAAAAACTGGGTTTAGAATTCAGATCTTAGCTTCCAGTCCCATGTCCTCGTTTCAGTTAATTAGTGTTCAGCTCCGTATTCCTCTAATACAAATAATGTATAACCTTTGGCTGCTGCTCTGGAACTATTATTTTTTCAGTAGGCTCAAGGCTAATTGAAGAAAATTAAGATAACATTTAAAACTCAAACGGGAAAATAAAGAATAGAACTCTCATAAAATAAAGCTCTTTTTTTTGTTCTTAGGCATGCCAGCAGAAACAACCATGGCCATTTGCTCCATGATTATGGGAGGCATTTTTGAAAAATTTCCTAAGCTGAAAGTGTGCTTTGCACACGGAGGTAAGATACCATGTGAAGCACCTTGCTCATTAGTTGAGCATGTTACGATTCTGTTTTCTGGTATGCCAGCTAATAGGGTGACCACTGTAAGCCTGCCACCAGCTGAGCACGATTACCCCAGAGAAGATGATCTGCAGGTTGGCTGCTTGTATGAACACTCTCTAGTCTGTTTCAGCCAGCGTCTGAACTGTTACAATAGCCTTTGAGAGAAATGAGGAGGAGAGGAAGACAGGAGATGGTTTCAAGAAAGGGACAAGAAAGCAGCAGAAAGAATTTGGGCATCACAGCAGTGAAGAAGTGGGGAAAATAGAGAAGGAAGCCAATGAAGGGGAAGGAATAAAAAACTGCTGGTGCAGAGCACTTTCTTTCTAAACAACTGATGGTAAAACTTAGGGATCTCTGCTGATAATGGGGCCTTTTTTCCTCCTGCGTATTTTCATCTTCTGTTACTAAAAATTTCTTCTTGCAGGTGGAGCTTTTCCATACACAGTGGGGCGAATTTCCCACGGATTCAATGTGCGCCCTGATTTGTGTGCAGTTGATAATAAGGTGGATCCAAGAAAATACCTTGGTTCATTTTACACAGACTCTCTTGTCCATGATCGTGGTGCACTAAGGCTGCTAACAAGTGTAATAGGAGAGGTGAGTTTTAATGCTTCCAGAAGCAGGTGAGTTGTTCTTTAATTCTCTTTGAAATAGCAAAAGGAGAAGAGAAGAAAAGAAGAAAGAAAGAAGATGACAGCATTTACAGACCAAGCAAAATCAGAATCTGAGCTATTATAAACTGATGGGCTTCTGCCATGTTAATAATGTTTTTACTATATGGCATTATTGGAATAGTGGTTTTAATCCAGGAAGTCATGCACTGTCAACCTTATTTGCTTGTGTAAGGTTGTTCAGGATGGAACTGCAAGCAAAGACTGCTTCATTTGGAACCTCGTTTTCAAACCGCTTAATTTTCAAATTGAAGCGTATACTTGAAGAAATCAAACTGAATTTCCAGTAATGAAGTTATGGGCAGAAACAAGTCAATAGTAAAGTTTTTGTGAGGATCCTGGAGAGAACACTGAACACCATGGGTCTGCAAAAATATTTTAATTGTTGGAGTGGAGAGTAAAGAAATCTTTTTTGTTCAGCAACCTGTTTAATTCAGTTACAGCATGAGACAGAAAAAAAACCCAAAACATTCAAATAATTCCTTCTCACTAGTGAGTGCTCAGGAAGGAGTTGAAGATGGCATCACTCATGCCAACTTCCAATAGATCACTACAAATCAACAACAGACTTACATTTGTGTCTTGTGCTCTGGACCTCACAGAGTTCCTGCAGCTGACAGGTGTGCCAGATGTACACCAGATGTAAAAAGCAGAAAATCAAGCTCTGACGTTGACTTTCTTGTCTCAAGAACTGTATTCCTGCTTCCTCTATGTTGGTTTCTAGGCTCTTGAGGTACCTTCTCACATATAGGGCTGTCAGGGTCATCAGGGCCTTTTGTATGACCAAAGCTCACAAAGACAGCTAAGCTGAGTGTTTTCTTTCTCTCTACAGAAAAGATACTGTTGATCTCCCATTTTCACCTTTAACAATCTGAACAGGTTACTGCAATAAATCTGAACTAGGACTGGTACAGAAGTGACTTGCCTAGGCCATCCAAAAATTGTAATGCAGAACTACTGCTTGCTTTATTGTGATACTCTGAGCCCAGGTCTCAACCCTTTCAAATCCAGGGGTTTTCAGTCTGTGCTGCACAGGAATTCTATAGCTTTGAGACTGAACTTCTGCCTGCAGCTCCGCTACAGTACCTGTGCCTTTTAGGAAAATTTTGTATTTAAAGTTTCATGAAAAATTCAACAATGTGATAGCACAACTACAGCTTGAAACAATACTATGGAAAGGTTTTGTAAAGTGTATATGTGTGTATACGTACAGTAACACTACAGCTCTAAGGAAAGGAGAGAGAATAGCTCTTTCTTAAATCCACCATGAACCAGAAATAGATTTATGGCAGGAGCCCCCAAAAAATTGCAATTAAACTACTATGCAGCCTCATTCCATCAGAAACAAGATAAAATGCAGGTCAGTTTACTTGTCAAAAAACCTGCTAATAAGCTGTTAACATTGGAAATTTCTGATAACGTCAGTGAGTAGCAACTCAGGTGGCATTTGCCAAGTTCCTTCCGCACGTAGAGATGTTAGAGATTTTTGTTGGCAGTGCTAGCCCTAGTCCATACTGATGGGGAGAGCTCTGAGTCATGGATGAAGTTTCAGGCACCAGATGGGATACTAGCAAAATACTGGGGCTCCAACCTCTAAATGGTAAATAAATCATCATCAACAACCCGGAACATTTTACTGTGCATTACATTTGAAATCTTATTGTAGTTTACAGTAATGAAGTGGCTTTAAGTAGTTTCGACAATAGATTTTAAAATGTTACCAGATGTGATGTGCACTTCCATTTTGCAAGACACCCAAAGGCTTATGGAGTTAACAGTTCAGCACTTGCATCCAGTTATCTCCTTGTCTCAGAAGTCTTCCCAAATTTCGACCACATTCATCCTAAGTATATTCTTGTTCTACATGCAGTTATAGTATAGAGGGATAAGTCTAGTTCTTGAATTTTAAACTGCCATGTCAAGGTCAGATTCCTTTTTTATTGCCAGGGAGACAAGATCACATGCTTGTTTCTTTTTTTTTCTTCCCATTTTAGAATGCTAGGAGACGTGTTTTGCCATTGTTAGAAAGACCTTGGTAAATTAGAAGCACAACTTGTAGAGGATGTCTCATAGCAATTCTGCTTTAGAGTAACAAGTTGGCTTTGCTTCTCAAGGCTGCTCTAAGCTATGGTTGCTGTGGGAAAGCTGCACCACGCTTAAACTCTTGTTCTCTACGCTTCTTCCTAAGACGTGACACATAGATTCTGGCCCTTAATCATGATTAGTCATTGTGACTGCAGTTTAGTTGTTTGATGAGAGAGAGGTTATGGATTCTAATTCAATAATTTGAAAGTCACTCAGCAATACCTACTTCTGAAATTAAGTTTCTTAATGCCATAAATTTGACCAGTGTACTACATGGGATGTTGGTGTCTTCTTTAATTCTCCTTTCGGTATTTTGAACTCAAGCAATGAGACAAAAGGTAGAGCCACAAGTCATGAGTCAGATCCCAAAAACTTAAATGCTTTTAACACTCCAAAGAACTTGAAGAAAACTACATTTTCTTTTTTTCATAGCCTAAGCATCTTACCCTTGAAAAAAAAATTCACATCACATTTTCAAGCTTTACTTTATGACCATGAAGATTTAAATGTCTCTTCTTTTTTCCAGTAAGTTGATATTTTAAATAACACCATTCCAAGAGTCAAATGCCTAAAAAAACTCATAGAATTGTAGAATCGTTTCAGTTGGATGCCAAATATCTCAGTGTTTTCAGTGCAGCCATGCATTGGATGACTCTGTAACTTTATGAGCTGAAGGTCTGAAATAGGCCAGCTCTCTAGAGTATAACTAAGAGCTGTGCAGGCAGGGCACCAGTGTCTGTGAAGATGTGCTTAGACATGGCTTCAGGTCCGTAGGGAACAGCCGTTGCCTGGCATGAGAAAGTAATGGGTTGGCTTTGAGCTCATGAATACTAAAATCCAGTGACAGCTCTGATGAGTCAGGTACATTTAACTTCATTCCTTCTTACGTTTGGGGTGCAGGTTAATTGGAGCCTATCCCAGGTAAAGGAATCAGAAATAGACATTTCTGAGAGAATTTTGTAAGTCTGCAAATTTTCTACAGCCCTTTGCTCCCCCCATGATGAGGTAGCATGAAGTGAATATAAAAAAGCACAAAATCCCTAATGATGCTGGCTATAAAAAGTGAAGAATGGGGTTGACAGGCGATTAAATAATTCGGTGTATCTTTGCAAAAACTTCCCCATGGTGATCCCTCAGCAGCCGTCATCCAAGGGTAAAACCTCTGGCCAGAAGATAGAGCTGAACTGGCTACAATAATCTGGGCTTTGTTTTGAGATATGTCCTGATAGTACAAAAGAAGGTAAGATTCAAGGCAAAAGCAATTTTTACTAATACAAGAGAACAACCCTACACTTGATGCACCTTTCTTTCATTTTAAGATTCGGGTCCCTATTGCTATGAAAAAAGTGATGCTGAGTAGAAGGGCCCACTGAGGTTAATCATTGGTCATATGTACCTTTCTAAAAGGAGAGATGCACTAATTAACGCATTGAACTGTAAGTCCTCTAGGGAAAACTGACTTTGTTGATATCCTTTGGAATAATATAATAATACATCTGTTATGCCAAGGGTATTATTTATCCGCAGAGATTTCACAGGACTTCTCTAAGGCTGGTTGCTCAAGCCAGGTATTGCAATCCCCATTTTATAGACGGGTACAAAAGAGTATAAATTAGTAGCCTAGTGTCAAAAGTAGCAGAGTAATAACGGGGCTTCTAAATGTTTCTTATTAATTCACAGCTCTTAGTTTTATTGCTAATGAATAGATCACATGATTAGCTGTGAAACACTTTAGAGGAGAAGAAAAATATAACTGAAATAATATATATTCCAATGAAGGAGCATTATTTCTTTCTGCTTTGGTATATAGGAGATACAAACAAGAATGTACAAACCTTCCTGGCTTACTTAACCTTGACTAATAAACAGCTGGGCAAATACTGGATTTCCATCTCCTTTACACTGAAATCCATTTTCTTATATAAACCAAGTATGTTTATTGGTCATTCATTTGTTTTGGGGTTTTTTATGTTGCATACTTTTATTTGGTATCTGAAGAAAACATCTTGGTATCAGCTTGAATATTATAAATAAAATAATGTATTTAAGGGCTTAAAAGTACACACATCCAAATATATTTTGTTTAATCTACACTCAGAACTTAATATAGTAGACAGAGGGTATAAATTCTCCTATTCCTCTTCTAAACTTATGGAAAGCCTTATGTAATAAATCATAACACAACAATCTAGGACAGAACAATAGAATGGGTACTTCTGTTTGGATGTAGTATGGGTTGTTATCTCTTGGGTGACATCTAGTGGAGATTTAAAAAATTTTAAAAAATTTATCTGACAAGAAAAGCAAATCATTTCATAAAAAACTGAATTATGTTTTCTTCATTCTATTTCAGTACTGGTAACTGAGTTCAAATGTTATAGCAAGTGCCCCAAATTCATGAGCTTGACTTCAAATTCATGAGACATTTAAAAACATATATTTTTAATGAAAACAGTCATTTTAAAATATTCAAGTCTCCAGGAGATGAAGCTTAAAGGAAAATAGTCTTTTGATAAAATCAAGAGAGATGGTAGTATGCACTCTCCAAGGCAGATAAAATGGGGAAATATCATCTCGGTGTGAAAATGAACCTATAACAATGTGGACCTATTGAGGACCTGACTATTTCTTTTCATCTCGGAAAACAGGAACGATGCATCCAGATTTTTATTGAATTTTCTTTTCACTGACTTGCTTTCAAGAAACAAATCATATCACATCACTCGTATTCTCAGATATGTGTTTCAAATGCACAGGTAATATTCAATCTCAGTTAAAGACAATGACATTTTTAAAAAAACTATGGACTTCCACAAAGTAAGTCAAGGGAGAAGAAGGAAGAATTCTGTGTGTCCTTTATTGGCCAATTAATTATGGCAACATGTAACCAAGATTAATCGCTATGTTTTAAGCCAACTCCTTGCAGAAGCAGTATGAGCAGTGAGGGAGAACAACAGGTGCCTTTTTCTTACATTTCAAGGCAGCACCAGAGCACAGAAAATCCATCTGAGCAGGAAGTTACCATTTGTGTTGTATTCACCCAAGCAATGCATGGGCCTGGGATTTGCATTTTAAACTTTCCGCATATTGGAATAAAAATACACCAAAATTTATTTAGGCACCACAAAAACAATTAGCAAATGACCTGTACTTTTTTCAAACTTAGAGTCACCCAATAAACTCTTAAGTCATTGTTTTCAAGCTTTGTTTTTTCTCCTAATTAAAGTTGGAACCCAAAGATGATCTTCACAAGTAATTTCCTGTTATTTATTATAAATTGCAGAAAGCACGTGCAACTATATTTTTTAATGTTACTACAAAATGTACAAGATGTTGTTTTATTACCAGGACAAAGTTATTTTGGGGACAGATTACCCTTTTCCACTTGGGGAACTGGAACCTGGAAAATTGATTGATTCAATGGAAGATTTTGACAATAAACTGAAGGTATGAGCTTTTGTTTTGTTCCCCTCCTTTTTAAGCCTCTGATTTTAGAC
>NW_009715712.1:10557-17355 GCF_000703405.1 Apaloderma vittatum | reverse complement strand
GAGAGGAGAGGAGAGGAGAGGAGAGAGAAAAAAGAAAAAAATAAAAAAAGAAAGAAAAAAGGGGAAGATGGCATGGAAGAAAGAGAAGGAAAGCCTTTGCAGAGCAGATTTAATAAGCAAGAGGCAGATTTAATAAGCAAGAGTTGAGAAATCCTAGAAAGTCATGCAAAACAAGACAACATATCTCCTTCTTCCCAAGAGGAATTACAAATTAAAGGTGATACATCCAAAATGGAGGACCTCCCCAAAAAAACCTCCAAAACCCAAACCAACCAAAAGTGCAGAAGATTCAGGCTTACAATTCTATTTCTAAGGCAATCCAAGTAGAAAAACACTTAAGATTGTTTCTGCTTTTATGATCTAGCAGATTAATTTTATTCTCTAGAAAGAAACTGAAGGAAGGAAACCTCTCCTAGCTTTCTCCGACTATGGTTTTCCATAGCTATTGTTGAAGCCCAGTTAAGGGGTTTCAGGACCTTTGTTCTTGGCTTGTGTGGAGCACAAGGTCATGTATGACCTTTTCACTTCTTATAACTCTGAAACAACATTTGCTTTGTGGTGTAAGTTCTAGAAGGTCAGAATTTTTTACTTGGTTTGTGGCTGCTCATCTTAGAAAGCATCTACAAAGTGAGACAATAGGTTCTAAAATTGTCATCTTATGCCTTCAGTAACTGGTGGACCCAAAGCTAGAGCAAGAGCCAAACTTTCAGTCAGTTGACTTACTCACCAAGAGCAGACGTATGGCCTTCCTAGTGAAGCATGGATATTGCAAAACTGAACTACTCATTTAAAACACAGTAATACTTCAATATTGAAGGAGCTGAGGGAAGCATAGGCTAGACTGTGGCTTTACCACCATTTGACAGCCAAAGAGTAGAGTGTTTGCTTTACTAGTGGGATTTTGTCTCTTTGAGTTCAAAGTTCCTTCACAAAGCTGCAGACCACAGGTTTTTCTTGAGAGCAGAAGTGAAAAGAAAATTAATCACAATCACACTGTGTAGTATATAGCATCAGGATTGTGAAAATGTAGAAATATATAATTTAACATGTGAAATATTTATGACCTTCTTATTACATGAGATTCGGTCTCTGGTTAGTTTATTCAGAACATTTTTTTTCACTGAATAGAACCATGCCAGCTGTGTAAAATATTTCCAGACAAATAAAAATGAAACAGTGGTAATTCAACAGCAACTTACCACTGAAAGAAAATATGTATCTTTGTATAACAATATACTAATTCTGCTCCCGGCCCTGCAGAGGTTTATGCAGTTAATTCCACAGTTGGTACTGAGCCTGCGTGTTAAGCAGTTCTTTTCAAGATAAAGGCAACAGCTTTTACTTCAGGATTTAAGTTGTCATTCCCAACATATTTGTTTTCAGACAAAACTGAGGAGTGTAGCATTCTGAGAGATTTACTCTTGAAATACAGGAACATAAGAAACACCTTACTTGGTTAGACCAACAGCCTAACCCATCAGTACATGTTCAAGAGCAGCAAACCAAAATGCTCTGTGTTTTGTACTCTCCTCCCAAATCCATATTTTTCTTAGTGATGTTGTAGGGTACATGCCTGAAAAGTCCTTTTAGTGTCTCTTTAGGGGCTGTTATTTCTCAGTTTGTCTAACCCCCTTTTGAACCTGCTGCCGTTTGCCTGGCAACAAGCTCCAGAGGTTTTCTGTCCACTGCATAAAGAAGCACTTAGTCAGTTGTAAACTGATCTCCTACTAGTTTCATTGGATCCTCTCTCGTCCTGGTAATGTGGATTTGGTGAAAAACAGTTCTGTGTTTATCTTAGCCACTGTCTTCAATATTTTGTAAATCTTAGGTTTATCCCCTTCTACCTTCTCTCATTTGAAGAGCTTCCTGAAGTGCTCCAGGCCAGGCTCTGGTAATGGAGTAATGGTAATAAATTTTAGTGCTGTTCCCTTATCAGGCTGTCTTGATGGAGGATACAAGGGGGAACAGAGTCCGTCCTTCACACTGGAGAAGGAGAACAATTTATTGGTAACTGTGTCAAGAACACAGACCTGAAGTGACTTCAGGAGACAAACGTGGCTGAATAGTTCAGTAGAGGTCCCGCTGATTTCACTGGGAATTTTGCATCTGCAAGAACTAAATGGTGGGGGTTAAATATTTGCAAGAGAATAGCGGTATCAGAACAAGGATTAAACTGAAGTTACCAGGAATAACTTTTTTGAATATATTTTAATGCACCATCTAATTCTGGTTTCAGTTGGTTCCTTATTTTAGATAAGTACATTTAAGAGTGGCTTAGCTTCATTGTAAATTACATAACTGTTTTCCTTCATTTAGCACAACATACTGTATATTCTACCAGAAAGTAAAGCAGCCATCTCTGCTCCACTATAAGCACAATCTCTTTGAACAAAACTTAGCTTATATTTAGATTGTTATGAAAAGTGGCACAATATCTAGTCGTGTCTTCCCAGCTTCAGAAACAGTATGTGCTTCATCCAGAATAAGATCATAGGCTACAGCTGAGAGATTAATTCCTCCAAAACACAGAACCACTTATAACCTTGTCAATGTTCACATGTTTCAGTAGAATTTGAACAGATTTCCCTAGAAATGCCTCAAATGGTAGTTCAGGGATGGAGAAGTGGTTACAAGTTAATAGGTGTGCAGGCCAAACTCTGCACACACCCGTGCTTTTTGTATTTGTCCATTCCATTCCGCAACTCCATGTGGATAGAAACCCTCCCATTTCCTCTGCTTCAAGGATTGACTTCAGTTTTTTCAGACTCTCCTCCACCTGTTATTCACTTGTCCTCCGTTTTACCCACCTCCCCAGCCAAGGATTTCTGTTCCCTGCTGATGTTGCATTAATCTCATTCAGTATCCTCCGACTACTTATTTCACCCCTTTAACATCCATTGAGCTCCTTTACTCTTTCCTAAGAAAATCTGAGTGCTTGCAATGTCTCCTTTCCTCTTTGTCACAGATCTCCAGTTGTCGTGTTCCTCCCCATTCCATGTTAAACCCTCTTTGCATAGCTTCACAGTCCCACCCTTCCTCTGCCCCAGAATACCCTTTTGCCTGTCATTAATTATGTGGAAATAAATAATTTAGGGTTTTCATATCCATGTGAATGTGCTAAGTCTTTTGCAAATTAAAAGGCACAAAAGAAAGATATCATTATGTTAATTGTGAGTGCCATCAAACAATTGTTAGACTGCTAAACTGTTGCAGAGATGTTTGAGGTGTCCTGCAAGTGGTTTGTTCTTTTCTTGTACTGGCGTCTTGTTTTTTTTTTTCTTTTTAAGAACTTCCTGTTATAACACTAAAAAAAATTTTTAATGGATGAGATGCACTGTTCATAAGCCATTGATATATTTAGCATATTTTAAAAAAATCTTTTTTGTTGTGGTTTTTTTTAATGATTCTGTTAATGCTATTTTAAGAAAAGCAGTTTAACAGAAATTAGTCTGAATTTCAAAAATGCTTAACATAATATTTCATGTTTTCTAGGGACAGTGCTATAATCTATGGATGTAGCAGAAATAAAGGGAAGATGTGAGATCATCATCTCCACAAATAAAGCCACTGAGTCCACAGTCATGTAGAGGTCAGTTAGTTTTGTATGTTTTGTGGTGACAGTTTTGAGAATGCATTTTTGCCTACTGATTCACGGAAAACTAAGAACATGACAAATAAGGAAAACAATGAAACAATCTTGCTACTGAAATAGGATGAAATAACTCAAGTTTCAGATTTTAGGAGCGCTTGAAACCAGGCAGTTTAAGCTGATTTAAGTTAACCTGCCCCTTTACACCGTTCCTCTCCCTCCTGCTGGTACACGTGCCTGGCTCTCAGGTGAATCAATCAATCAGTCAATCTATCGGCGCATAGAACTGGCTGAATCACCCTTTCTCCTGCTTTACTTTTCAACTGGATCCATTTCCCTGGTCTGATTACCTGATTAACAGCTTTAAATACTTGCAGAACTGAGAGAATAGAGAAGAGTGGCCAAAGGGAGGGACTGCTTGCAGTAAATACTGCTGTCAACAGGAATTTACATTCAACTGTAGCCAGCACAGCCCTGGCTCTAGCTTCCTGGGTACAGATTGCTGGTACCACTTCTTAGGAACAGCATTCTGGGATCTGGCTACCCCAGGTAAAGCTGGCATAAAATTCTTCAAGTCCTTCAATGACTTATGATTATCTTTCCAGAGTTTCAATTCTGTGTCTCTGACTTAAATACATCGGGGACATATCACAACTGAAGGAAAAACTAGAGTGATGGATTCTTACGACAAAATATGCCTGTTTTCCTTTCCTCAATGCCCTCACCATTCTTGAGCTTTTCCTGGTCTTTGATCAGTGTTCTTAGGGATCATAAGTATCCCTCCAAAGCACTCCACAACTAGCTCAGCTTTCTCTGCTCTCTCACAAAATCTCCTCTGAATGCTAGAATATGCAGTCTGTCAGTTAAAAGATCCATCATGAAAAATGTTCTTTTATTACATCCCCCTATGAAGGTGTCCGTTTGCTTTTTGCATCTTTGTCTCCTCTCCTTTGAAGACTCCAGGCTTTGCAGCGGCATAGGGCGAATGGCTCCCCTTGACTGAAACCATTTTTATTGGTCATGGCAGCAAGCTCTTCTACAGTCTACTTTGCCTTTTTACCCCTATACCCTGGATGCATGACACAATGGCAGATATAGCATACATTGAAGCATTTAATGATGCACAGTTCTATAAAAGTAATCAGCGTTATACAAATAAGTGTCTAAAATGTGTGCAGACATTGATTTTAGGCATAATAGTATATAGGCATATTAATACACTGAATTTTGAAATAGATACAAAACCATAAAAAGGTACATATGCAATTATTGTAACTAGTGTTGAATTAACCATGTGCTTTACAAAGGAAGAAATAAAATACTGTCAATAGAATTTTCTTCTGTAGTCCTTTATAGCCCTTACATGACCACCGTCCCTCACTATTGTATGAGTGCCTTAGAAGCTTGAAAATACTATTGCAGTGCCCTGTAAAGTGTGTTACTGCTCCAGTTCTGCAGATTGGGAAATGAATTACTTAGCAGTTTAGTAAAGACTTACAAAGCAGGGAAGAGACTTGATACGAGGTCTCAGATTTGGCTGTAAGCATTCAGTGGTGGTTTCTAGAGAAATGGCTAGCTGTAACACAGAAAACCTGGCTCCTACCTGAGACAAGCAGTAGGGAAAAACCTGCCTGAATATTTAGGTGTCGTGTGATTTTTAGGAATAGCTTTCATAGATTGTATGCAAATTTCAGCTGAACACATTTCTGGGTTTGCTCCTGGACAATGCTACAAAGAAAAATCTGATATGTCCCCAGCTTAATGATAAGCATAAAAGGTTAGTTTAGATAGTATGTGATGATTTTGACATTGATTTTCACCTGTAATTTATGTTAGGATTTCAACGCGTGCTAATGAAATTAAACTAGTTTGCGCTAACAAGTGCATAGAGCGGGGTATTACAATTGGGACATGATTTATGCTAATGCATTGACAACCACACTTTTCCTGTCCTGTTAGATGTTTCTTAGATTCACATTGCAGACTATCTTCCTGTGTTTTAGAGTGTTTGCCCCTATCATGCATTATAGATTTGGTACTCAATGCAACTCATTTCTCTTCAGTCTATATTATACAGGCCACCATATCCCCAGTTACTTTTTCATAACACTACATTAAGTGCAATTAACAAGGCCAACTTCTAAGATGCAATAATTGAATGGAGTTATAACCAGGAAAAAACTAAAATATAGTATGACTGTAGCTATTTAACTTGTCTGTTATTTATGCTTAATGTACCAAGTACACAAGTGTACAACAGAATCATTAGCTGCAGAATCATTAGCATCATGCATTACATATTTTTATGCATGCATTGTTCTCCTGTTTGCTTTAATACTAGAGCCATTCCCAATTACAGTTCTCGTTCAAGTGATCCCAGCAATAGGTGGCATCCTCAGTCCATGTCCTAGTCAACTCATGCAGGGAGACTGGCAAATATATTCCTGATGCTGGGTAAAAATATTAACTACTGCATAAAATTTTTAAAAATAGATACTAACAAATTAATTATTTATTGAAAACATTCAGCCAGACGTATGCAACAAAAGGCAAGTGAGGTTTAACTAGCTTATATGATTTTTTTTGCAAATGCAAATGCATTCAGAAGCCATTTTACATTAGCACATAAATTCATAAAATCAATGTCAAAATTCACATGTCTACTGTTAATGTTTCTCTTCCAGTCACACAATTGTGCTGGCCCTAGAGTAAACAGTAAGAAACATTTACCTGACGTGAATTACGCCATTGGAATAATTTGTACAATTAAAGTTTAGCACATGTCAAGGGGTGCAGGTTTAGGTCAAAAGCATGGAAAATTTCCAGCATCAGAAACAAAAGAATGTGTTCATGGAATATAAAATGGGAAATGTTCTGTCGTTTTAAGTAAACAGAGACACACCTAGTCCTGTATAAGATGGAGATCTGAGTTTAGAAACTTTTTTTAGACTGTGTCCAAGCCCCAGGAGAGATTTCTCTTGTAAAGTTCCCTGCAATTCTACTTGCCCAGTTTGTCAAAGTTCAAGACCTGCTGGGAATACAGCGTTTTTGTCTGGCTTATGTGCCAAGGTCCCCATTCTGCACAGTGAAACATAGGATGCAGGTGGTAAGAGGGAATAGGATGATAAATACTCTAGTTGTTGCCCCAATATAACACTGAGATTTAATGAAGAAACAAACATGGCTGTGGGAAGCAGAAAGCATTCCTG
>NW_009715712.1:8500-10540 GCF_000703405.1 Apaloderma vittatum | reverse complement strand
ATTCCTGCGTTCTGTGGTACAGTCATTTACTTTCCGTGGTCATCTGGAGCAATGATTTATGATTGCTTTTGCCTTCAGAAGAATTACAACTGAGGCAATGAAGCCCTTGGATTTTAAAGGCGGTGAGTCAGACATTCCTGCGTTCTGTGGTACAGTCATTTACTTTCCGTGGTCATCTGGAGCAATGATTTATGATTGCTTTTGCCTTCAGAAGAATTACAACTGAGGCAATGAAGCCCTTGGATTTTAAAGGCAGTGAGTCAGATGAAAGAAATGATCAAATACCAGAACACTAGATAGATTACAGTGTAAAATGAATGTTTCCACCTTCTGTTTTAGCAAAGATACAAATTGCATCGAGCAGCCCATATTCCTGAAGTAAAAAAGAAAAATCTATGGAAAATATGAAAACAGATTGCGAGTGAAGGTTTCATGGCCTTGAGCTTATTTACGTAGATAGATGGGAAATGTCCGTATTTCATCTACAGTCTAGAAGTCATGCTGGTTTGATTACTTTGTGTGTTAGCTTCCCAGCCACATCTGATCTTTTTTATTCTCCTCCTAAAACATGGGAGGAGCAGTATGCATTTACAAAGCAGAACTACAACTGGAAGAATAACTGCTACCATAAATGAAGGTGGTGTATACCAGATAAACTGGTTAACATCAGCCCACTTGTTCCAGGCAAACACCAGGGCATGAATGGTACACAGTAGCAGAGTTATATAACCCATCTTGCTCTGAAAAGAGAAAGAAAATAGTAAGCTATTTATTTTTTCCAACTTGGCAAAAGAGTACTCTGTTAAGCAAATATGGAAATCAGGAAGGGCCTCAACCAACACGCTTAAGTCAAAGAGGAGACCATTGGCTTTGAACGACAGTTTAAAAGATATAATTCAAGAATATAATCGTACCTCTGTGTCACCTTAAAGAAAACAGATGGGGAACATTTTTTAACTGTTGCTATGATACTTAGCTAATATACAGAAGAGATCACGGATTACAACCTATCCTTGAAAAAAGGTCAGTTCTTAATAGCTCAGTTTATAGATGTCATCTGTATACTAAATTATTTCTGTGATAAATTATCATGAGTTCAAAACCAGATTTATAAAAAGAACCTAATTAATTGTTTGCAAATAAAAATTAAGGTCATTAAAATCAGAAACTCTAGTAAGTCTAGTGCTATGACAAAGCAATTCCACAACTACAGGAAACTGGTCCAGGTGCAGTGACAAATTTGGCTCAGGATATCTGTGAAATTCAGGAGTAAAGAAAATTTTGTGCTAGAGTTCCTAGTAATTTTGAGTTTCTTGTTACATAGCAATCTTGATATTGTTAGAAAAATGGAATTAGTCATCAGAACACTGCCTTTCCAAATGCTAAATCTACAGAATCTAATTTCCAGGTTTAAAGTTTTTTTGTTTATAAAACTAATCCAATACAGTAGTATTACTTTTCTGGTTTTGTCCACCAGGCTAATTTAATACTGAAAGCAATCATGCACTTGACCTGCCCCTATCGATTCTCTGTAGAGCTGAAAACTTTTCTTATAAACGATGGACTTTGCAGAGTGGGAAGAATCTCAAATCACTGATTGTAGGAAGAGATAGGTTTCAGATCTACTTTTCAAATTTGGATGAAATTTTCGAATGTCTGGTACCTAACAGGTCACTGAATTTTCAGATGTTGGTCTTCAGGGATCTAATTCAACACTTGCTTAACTCTAGTGTGATCATACTGATGTCAGCAAAATCCAGGACTGCCTGGATTTGATTACACATCTGTTCTAAGATGTCTCCTTTTCAGAATAGGCTTTTGGGAGGGGATTATGAAGCTAATAATGCTGCAGATGGAAAATGTTTGCATGTATTATTGGGCAATAGCTTTCTCCTGGACTTTCCAGCCACCAGGTACTGCTTAGGCAGCAAAGAGTTGCCAAAACAGCTCCAAGGGAGCAACAAGCAGTTCTCCTTGTGTAGCGGTATCCCATGTTTTATGAGAACAGCGTTGGGTAGTTCAACACCACCTACTCCCAGT
>NW_009715712.1:0-8469 GCF_000703405.1 Apaloderma vittatum | reverse complement strand
GCAGGACCCAGGGCATTCTTAAAACATAACGTGGCCAGAAGACAGCTGAAATGCCTTCAGCACCAGGGGTCTTTGACCTCAAATAGGTCCTGAAAGGACAACTGCTGCTGGTCACCAGATCAAAGAAGCAAAAAAGCCAGTTGGAGGTGTCTTTTTTCCCACTTCATACCCTGAACCTGACAGCCTTTTCTCCTGACAAAATAACAAATTAAATGAACATTTCTCACAAAGCAATTAACAGAGTATGGAACAAGCCTTTAGATTGGCTTCACTAACTCCTCTGTATTTGATATTTCTAACTCCTAATGGTCTTAGATGGTAACAGTCCCACAAATGAGGACTATTGACATACAATAATGACTTTTATGCATACCTGAATGTAGTGGAACTCTCTCCAGGTCAAAGAGTGACTGACAGATGGGATTGATGTTATTGCCAGCAAGGCCAGCAAAGCAAGTCCCAGAATTCCAAGAGACACATAAATCTCCATTCTCCAAACATCATGTTCAATCCAGGCATTTTCTTTTTTTTGTTTGACCTGCCAAAAGAACACAGTATTTAAAATGACAGATTGGCACACTACAGCTAATTTCCCCACAATATTCAGGAAATAAGACAAGAAACACATATTTTTATTTGTTTGTTTGAATGTATCTGAATGTAGCTGCTATTTACTTCTGATGACAAAGTCCACTCGTATCTGTAGAGCAAAGGTGAGCTTTAAGTGAGAAGAATTTAGATTTCATCAGCATCTTGGCCCAAGAGAGACTAGTTCTGAGGCCTGTTAGCCTGCCTTCACAGCAGGAGAAATGTTATTCTTTGAAAAAAAAATTCCATCTATGGCTACATACCATATCTGAGAGATTGTAACAACAAGAAATATATTAACAGAATTATTTTAAGGAGCTAATTCAGCAGGCCTTCTTAATGATGGTATCCTGCCACGATATTTGCTCTACCTTTCGAAAAACAACAACTTTGTACCTTCAGCTGCACTGAATATGATGGTTGGTATGGATGAAAAGGTTGCAATTTCAGTAAACTGATGTCAAAGCTTCTCCTCATTATGAGTACTTGCAATAGCCCTTTGATGCTGCTAGTGATCCCCATGGTGTAATATGCCTCAAATATGACCATTTCTTCATCTTGAGGATTGGAATCACAAGGAAATTTCTGGTAATCACATTACTGGTAAGATTGATTTCAGAGTTTTCAACAGGTAGTTTGATGGTTTACAGAATTCTTAAGAAGGTGCTACACATACTGTTGTTTTAATATAATTCTAGATTAGACTTTGAGGGTAATAAAAATGTACATTTTTGCAGTCTGTATCTTATATTCGAATATTCCTTATACTGCAATACTTATGGCACTCAAGGCAATATGCAAGTATTAGGTACTCTCTAGTCACAGTGGATTTTTGAGAGCTTTGCCAGCCAATTATTGCCCATGACTCAGAACCATGATTGAAATTCTGTCTTTTAACAAGTTAGTGTGCATCAGCCCAATGGTGGAGCCATCAGTGGTCACAAATGTAGTTTCTGGTAAATGCAGATTCTTGTGATTTAGCTCAGCTATCCTTCATCACTGGCTAATTCACTTTACAAAGAGTATGTCTAAAACCAGTGTGTGTTCAGCTTTTGTAGATAGTTAGAATCCACTGGTGCAGAGAAGAATCCACACTAAGCTGGTTAGCTCAGTCAGCTGAGCGTGGTGCTAACAACGCTAAGGTTGTGGGTTCGATTCTCGTTCAGTCCCCATGTGTTGCCTGATCGAGTGGAGAGGTGGCGTCCCTGGCAGCAGGGAGGCTGGATTAAAATGATCTCTAAGGTCCCTTCCAGCCTAGGCCATTCTATAAGCTAATAGTGTGCCAAAGACTTAAATGTTCCTGTGAGGCAGGTATAATTATGTGCATTTTACAGAGATACAAAATCCCAAATGAAGAAAATTACTTATTTAATACACACCGGCATAGTCATGATGACTCTCGAGTCTCTGTTACATGCTTTAACTAGGTCCTGCTCCATCCCTTAACAGTGCTCTGTAGGAATTGGCTTCAAAATAAGTGAAGGCAGTAAAAATGGCTTCCCCTGTATCCAGATATGCTTGAATGACCAAAACAAGGCTTTCTGAATACAGAAGGATTGGCATTTGTGTGCCCATCATACCTGCTGGAATGCCCAGTTCAGCAGCTTGTATCTGTATGATCTTCTCATGGGATAGCATAAGCTATAGCAGGCGTGCATTGCAGCGAAGAAGAAACTGAGAAGTCCAAATTGCTTTCTTGATAACATCCATCGATCCAACCACTGGGGAAACCGTTTATACTTGGTGCCAAAGTACAGCTGGAAACCAGCAGCTAATGTTCCTGGTAAATATACTAGTGCTAAAAGGGTAATTGAAACTACTGGTAAAACTTTGTTTATGACAAGGATTGGAATTTTATAGAAAGCATTTTCATTTCTGGTTATAAAAGGATATATGACATCTCTCACAGAAGTGTAAATAAATGTTAATAATGAGATTACAGATGCTATCTTCATTGGCAAGTGCCACTTGGGGAACAGATCCTGTTTGCAGCGTTGTTCTGAAGAGCATTCAAGCTCACCAAAATGGTGCCCTTGATGTAAATTAAAAAGTGCAGCTGCTTCTGGTGCATTGGTGGCTTGCATATCCACATTCTGGCAAGGATGGAAAGGAAATACCAAGTGAGTTCAAAAGAATATTAGAACTTCAGTAGTGACATTATTTGTAATGGCTTTTACACTGTGCTGCACTGATACCATATGCAAAACATACATACTATTAAAGACAAGGTAGCTTGAAAACATAACATTTCAAACAGTAGTTGAGCAGTGCACTTTTAGCATAGATTTCTCATTCATCATGCATTATTTGTGGTGATTTCAAAATAGATTTTAATTCGAGGAAGTTAACTACACCACAAGAGGAGATGGATTGCATATGTGAAGAAGCATCATTACAGCTTCTTATAATATGAACTACAGATTTCAAATGTCGAATTTCAGCTACAGGCTTAATGATGCAGCCCAAATAATATGCACAATTACAGAATCCAGAGTTGAGAAAATAAAATATTTCATTCAGTCACTGCTATTTTAATAACATTTAATTAGTGGATTAGGGGGGCCCGTTAGCTCAGTGGTTTGAGCGTGGTGCTGGCAACAATGACCAACACTAAGGTCGCGGGTTTGATTCCTGCTCGGTCCCCATGTGTTGCCTGGTCTAGTCGAGAGGTGGCGTCCCTGCCCATGACAGGGAGGTTGGACTAGATGATCTCTAAGGTCTCTTCCAGCCGAGGCCATTCTATGATTCTATGATTCTATGATTAAGGATGTAAGTAGAAGTGTTTGGGATTCAGTGTGTAAGGCCATCTGAGCATCTGTCAACTCCAGCATTAAGTCCTGTGTTCTTCCTCTCCTTCACAAATGTATTAGTGTGACCTTAACTTTTAAGAAAACTTTTGCAGTTGAGTCACTTGTTTAAAAAGCTGATTTTTTTCCTGCCAAGTAGGCATGGCTTGATTCTAGTCTCACAGAAGATGAGATCTTTGCAGAATTTTTCAGAGACTTTAAAAAGAGCTAAGCTAGTACAAAATTTTAGTGTAATATACACTAGTTTACACTGAGATTGTCCCATAGGTGTAGTTCATGGAAGAGGTACATCATCAGTATACATACAAAACTAAAACACTTGTACCAATAGCAGGACATTGCACTTGATGCAGCAGACAGCTGTCCAGTGGTGTATAACTGCTAACATTACGTAATAAATATAAGTCCTTTAACAAATACAGTAAAACTGAACTAATGCTGCAGTGGCTCAGTTTTAGAGTGACTGATGTGGCAGATGTGCAGATCTCCAGACAGTGAAATGGCACTGTCCATTCTGACGAAGGCAAATATCAGTAGTTTGGAAGATGTAAGTTAGTGCTCTGTTAGAATACAGGTGATCTTCCTATATCACCAAGATTATCTGGCTTTATTTTTAAGAATCAAATTAGCTCAGTGGTTTGAGTGCGGTGCTGGCAACAAGGACCAACACTGAGGTCGCGGGTTCGATTCCCACTCGGTCCCCATGTGTTGCCAGGTCTAGTCAAGAGGTGGCGTCCCTGCCCAAAACAGGGAGGTTGGACTAGATGATCTCTAAGGTCCCTTCCAGCCTAGGCCATTCTATGATTCTATGATTCTAAGAATCAAATATTACATTGAAGCTGATTTAACAGTCAAGTCAAACAAGGCACTACTATTTATAGGTAATACAAGGGTAAGTGGGTGCAAGCCTTGTGTTCATCTTCAATGATACATAGGTGTTTTCTTTTAACAGAGATAAAAAATGTACATTACTATCTTGCTCTAAAATCATAATTGGAGACAAGATAGCCTGTTTCCTACATGTCTGACCGGCTTGCCTACAGTGCCTCACGATGAAAGTAAAGAGTATGGTCTTCATTGGGATTCTTTAGCTGAATAGCTACTATCAGTTTATCTGGTGGCAAAAATGTATCTTTGTAACAGCGAAGGTGTAACCTCAGTAACTTCTATTCTTTAGTCTGTGAAGAAGAGTGTAGTCTATGCATTGCAGTATCGGAAGTTGGTATAAATTATACAGAGATTCACATCTGAACCAAGTTTCACCTAGAGATACCTCTTTCTTGAAGAGAGAGTCTGTGAAGCTTAATTTAGTATTTCACAACTGGTGAGACAGTTCACATTAGAATAGAAAGTTGTAGCTTGAACTACTTCTGTGCATCAGGAATTGAAGAGGCAAAAGCTGTTGGAGTTGATTTTTTTCCTGGACGTTTTTGTGTGATGTGAAAACCTTACTGAATTTGATGTGGCAATTATGAAGACTCTCCAAAAGATTAATTTTATATGCGTGTGTAAAAATTCCAAATCATTTCTACAGAGCTTTGCTCATCTAGTAAAATGCAACTAGCAACTAACCTCATGTGGTTTTCAGCTGGCCCAAATGATGTACTTTTTATCTCTCATTTTTTACCTTTTTATCTTTTCATGTCCATATTGTGACAACACTTTAGAAGTATTGTTGATATGCCAGTGTGATGAGAACACAGTGGTTCTAGACAAAATTGAATGAAAGACTACAGTATTCCTCATGACAGATGAACTGCTTTGTCACAGAAACATTACCGAGTTGCTAAGGTTCCCTGTGTTTCTTCTCGGCATGATGCTCTGACCTGCATTCTGAGCAATGGTGTGATTATCACTTTCCCTCTTCTCCATTGCGGAAACTCCCTGCAAAACAAACACAGGATGTGAAACAAGTTTTGAAATGCCCTACTTGAACTTTGAAGCCTATTTTCCCTCAAAATGTTTTCTTCCCTCTCCTCTGCCCATTTGTTGGAGAAGGTATGATAATCTAGGGAATGGAAAGTCTGTCCTCTGAGAAGACAATAGAAAAGCTCAGCACTTTTTTTTAAATAAAGCGGAGAGTAAGAGAGGGCACGAATCAACAAAACAAAATCACTGATGAAAAAATAATAATTAATCTAAATGCTCATGTTGCCCGTGGAATGAATGAATTGATTCAGGCAGAAAGTTTTAAAGTTTGAAACAGCTTAGAGAAATAACAGGTAAAATATTAGAAAGATGGATTTTGGTAAGTTTGTGAGACTTGCTAAGGCAAAAAACTTATGCAAATGTAGGTGCCCTAACTTTTGTTTAGGTTTTAGTGTTTAGTTTTTAGGATCTGTCTACCTGACAGTCACTCTGTGGCATTAGAGGTGTATTCCTCCTCTGAAATTGTCAGGAAACTCCAGCTGGAGCTTCACTCATGCTTTTCCAAGGTACACTGGCAACACTCATCACCCACAAGTACCAGAAGAAATGCTTCTAAACTACTAAGGACTATAAGAAATCCAAAGACAGAAACAAAAAAAGGAAGAGAATGGATAAACTGAAAGGCCTATTTTGGCAAATCCTAGGACAGCAGGACAGGGAGTATCTTGAAGGCTGTAAAAGAACTGCAAAAGACTGCAAGGACCCTGCAACAAGGACTTCCCCTGTGTGCATCCCACTGTCACACACTGCGGGAGAGGCACCAGCACCACACCAGGGGAAGCTCAGGGTGCCATGCTACAGTGTGACTTTCTGTGGCTACCTTGAAGACAGTGACTAGGTAGCTCCTCCATTTACAGCTGCATTACTAGGTATGAAACTGTATGAACTACTGGTTCTTTTATATCCATAAGCTTTTGGGAAAATTATACAAACAAATCAGACTTTGACAGTTGTCCTTTTTTTTTTACTCTGTCTGGTTCCTTCAGTGGACGAGTCCTACAGCTTTGCACTGTCTGCCGTGAGAGCTGGCTTTCTGCCACTCCACTAGACTCCTGAAGCTGAAGTACTCTTTTCCTAAGTATTTCTCTTAGGACTTTTTCCTCCTGCTAGCAAACTCTCCCTTTGGGCTTAACCTTTCAGACAAGTGTTGCAGAGCAGGGTCAACTAGAGCTTCTATCTGAAGGTCAGGCTGTTAACTCTTTCCTACACTAGCTAATGAATGGTTTGTATATTTTGCACAGAAGAAAGCATGGGCCAGTGAGCGCACATTTCTGTTTTTTTCCCTCTGTTAACAGGGATAGGCTCAGTCTCTTTATCATAAGTTTCAGGGTATCTGACAACTTCATAAAGCTTCAGCTCTTGCAGTCCCACGATTAGTTAATAATTTCTGCTTCTATATGTTTTAATATTCTGTATTTCTAGCTGTTACAGTACCAAAGAACAGTTTACAAAAAGAACTCAGCATAATGTACTTACCTAGAAAAAAATAATAACAAATACAGCAAGCTCCAGATCTGTTGTAAAAGAACACAGAATATGAAGGGCCATCACACCTTGGAGACCTACCTTCTGATTTTTAAAATTTTTGAGAAAAAAAAAGGGTGTAAACTTATACACTGACTTTTTACTCTTCTGCATAATGAGACTGACTTCTTAAAATTGTTAAAACAGCTTGTGGCTCAGATCTTTGCAGCTTTTAAATTTTCTTCTGAACTCCAGTGAGCCTCTTTCATCTGTTAATATCACCAGTTTACATGAGCTTACACAGTGATCCCAGCCACTTCATAACTCTCCTGACTACCACACTATCTTGAGAGTCCAAAAGCATATTTTAGATTGGGAAGCTCTGTGTGGGAGAGCTTGACTTACCCGATCCTCATGCTGCTATCACTCTTCATTTAGAAAATTTAGAAATGAAGAGTAATACTTTCTAGCTAAAGGCTTGTACTGATGAGGATGCAGTAAATGATATCATGGTCATGATCTAGTTGAGAGGCGTCCCTGCCCGTGAAAGGGAGGTTGGATTAAATGATCTCTAAGGTCCCTTCCAGCCTAGGCCATTCTATGATTCTATGATGTGAAAAAAAAAAAAAGAATCCATGAGCTAGAATGCCGTTCGCTGATCTTAAAAGTCGATTTATTGCTTCTCTTGCAAATCAATGTTCAATATGATGTTAAATACCGTGTTAATGGTTTATGCAGCAAAAAGGAAAGAAAAAAGGAGGTGTGTGTGAATGAATGCATATGCTCATCCATGGAAATAAGGGTTACATACATGCAACCACATGCAAGGAAACATAGGTACCAAACCGTAATAGTCCATGTGGCTTCTGATACTAGAGTCAGCATAAAATTATTTCTTGGGTACAACCAATAACAAAGCACCATAATAGACTTGGAAAATGCTAAAGACAAGGCATTTATAATTCCACTGTTCAGTGCCTTATGAATTGCCAGAAAGGAGTCATCTACAGGATGTGTCTTTCTGGAATCCATCTGAAGAAAAAAGTCTAGGAGTTCTGTGAGACATCAAAATTAAACAGTTATAGCCCTAACAAAGTCACAACTGTTATGAAAGAAAAAAGTTGTAGCAATGTTCCTCAGCATACAGCACTTCTGCTCTGGGAGGCGGCTGTGAATGAGGATGGAGGATGCCCAGCTGCAGAAAGCCAAGTTTCCAGCACGGTGAGCATACGACTGCATTCTATACCGAGCAAAGAGACCCAGCCTAACACTGGACCAACTGGGATCTGCACTGGGCAGACACTGCCTCGAGAAAACATCATCCGAAACCAGTGAGAGGTTTTCCTGCGTAATGGGGTTTGCGACTGTCTCCACGAAAAGGAGATGAAATGGGTAAAATAAACAGGCTATGATCATAACGATGGGGTGATGGAAGAGGCACGGGACAGCGACTACATCTCTCCCCTTTGGCAGCATCGCAAAATGACAGCGGGGACGCGTTAGGGATAACCGCCTGGTTTTCGGAACGCCTGCTGCATCGCTCGGACACGAGTAAATCACTTTCCCCGCGCTTCAGAAACTCTGCTGAGCTCCGTGGGGAACCGAATGCAAACCCCGCGGGGCTGGAGCAGGAGAGTGGCGCTCGGCGTCTCTCCCCGGTCAGAGTGCGCCCGCGGCAGGG
>NW_009715711.1:0-385 GCF_000703405.1 Apaloderma vittatum | reverse complement strand
GGGGAAGGTGTTTCTGGTTTTAAGATCTGTTCGCTCTTTCTTACTTCTCACTACTCCTCTCTGATTTGTTCTTTTAATAAATGTAATTAATTTCTCCAAAATCAAGTCTGTTTTGCCTGAGACGATAAATGAAAATGATCTCCCTGTCCTTATCTCAAACCTTAAGCCCTTGGAAATATTTTCTCCCCCTGTCTAGTGGAGAAGGAGGAGTGAGAAGAGAGCGGCTGTGTGGGTACCTGGCTGCCAGCCAGGGGCAAACCACTACAGCTACACGGGGTAAGTGCATCCAGTGTGAAATGTAGTATTTCTTGTTGTGATATGTAGTTGTGCAATAATGTGCTAAATGTGACCAGCGACAAGCAGAGTTCCTCAGGGCTCTGTTCTG